>NC_137004.1:4971906-4996906 GCF_032717465.1 Coenobita brevimanus | reverse complement strand
ACTCGAGGGCAAAGTTTCTGCACGGTGTGGGCATCATCTCCCCTCCAGGTGCTCCTTGACACATGCCGCTCCGTAACTTACTCCCCTGGGTGGGTCCGCAATGGAGGCGTCACAATTCTGTCTACTGCTGGTGAAGGTTGTACGTCACTCTTCTTGTGTGTCTCTGATTTTTGCTTTTCTTTATATCTTCATAAATTCCCTTCATTTTTCTTGTACTCGTTTCGTCCTTATATCTCGGTGCTAAGCGTACGTCGGTGTTGAGTAACAACTTAATATTTGTGTGTGTGTGTGTGTGTGTGTGTGTGTGTGTGTGTGTGTGTGTGTGTGTGTGTGTGTGTGTGTGTGTGTGTGTGTGTGTGTGTGTGTGTGTGTGTGTGTGTGTGTGTGTGTGTGTGTGTGTGTGTGTGTGTGTGTGTGTGTGTGTGTGTGTGTGTGTGTGTGTGTGTGTGTGCATACAGATATACAGAAAGAGTGACAGAGAAATCGGTTCTATATAAGAAGTTCAAAATCTTGTCCTCCTTTACTCCCCTTCCTCCTCATCGCCTTCCGTCCCTCTCTCTCTCTCTCTCTCTCTCTCTCCCTCTCTCTCGTAAAGATTACAAGTTTGCACACACAAGCGAACGCCAATGACAAGGGAAGCACAAGAAAGTTATGGAACTTGACTAAATCCAGAGGAAGGAGGTGACAGCGGAAAGAGCGAATGGTGACAGTTTGCAGCCTACTCCTAAGATTTTTAGCCGAAAGATGCGCTGTATACCTGTGTGTGTGTGTGTGTGTGTGTGTGTGTGTGTGTGTGTGTGTGTGTGTGTGTGTGTGTGTGTGTGTGTGTGTGTGTGTGTGTGTGTGTGCTGCACTCTCTAAATGCTCCTTCTTAAATTTAAGTGGTAGGCAAGATTCAGAAAAATGAAAACACAACAGTACTCGTTTTACTCGAATGTGTGTGTGTGTGTGTGTGTGTGTGTGTGTGTGTGTGTGTGTGCTGCACTCTCTAAATGCTCCTTCTTAAATTTAAGTGGTAGGCAAGATTCAGAAAAATGAAAACACAACAGTACTCGTTTTACTCGAACCTGACCTAAAATCGCCACCTCTCCATCATGAATGCTGGGTTGTAAGAACAGTTTAACGCTAGAATACGGTCTCAGTCACGAAGAAGTGCTACGGAAAGGATGCAGAGCCGTAGGATTATCTTTTTCCGCCACTGAACTACGTGAAATAAGCTGGAAAAGGATGAAAATCTGGGCCAAGTTAGTATAAAAGGAGTATAGTGTTTGGTCATCAAATATCCCAACGAAAATGGGGCCATACCTTCATTCATTCATTATTCAAACCTTCAATACTGACAGCGCCATTATTTTGCAGTCATTTATTGTAAGGCTCTAATTTAACACTGTCATTCCAATTACCTTTTTTCTTTTTATTTCCAGAGAGTTATATTCACCTCGAAGACATTTTTCCAAGTGTGGTGGTCAGATATAGCCTTTTTTACTCATTCACGACGTCTCAAATTTAAGTCAAGCCGTCTAGAGATATCAAGATTAAAAACAGAAAAACACATAATCTTGTTGAAGGCATTATTTATTTTTTTATATATGCGAGGAAGAAGGAACCAAAGGCCAGAAGCCCGCAAATTGTTCCCTGCAAGAGAAATTGGAAGCAAAAAAATAGAGGAAATAATAGGAGAATAAATAAATGCGGTATCTACACTAACTCCCTCAGGTCCATCATCATCATCATCATCATCATCATCATCATCATCATCATCATCATCATCACCATCATCACAGTGGTGTATATGAAAGCCAATAGGAGGAGAGGTGTTGTGTTTAGCTGCCAGCGATATTGCTTAATTCTTTGGCACACACACACACACACACACACACACACACACACACACACACACACACACACACACACACACACACCGAGTAAAGCAATACCTCACGCCGATTTCAGCAAACGCACTTGTGATAATAATAACAAGGTTGGAGTGATGATGATGATGATGATGATGATGATGATGATGATGATGATGATGATGATGATGGCGATGATGATGATGATGAATTTGTAAGGCAAGGTCTTGATACATATGATACAGCTTTTTCTATTTGACGACTGGAAACGACAAAGCGCTTTAGAATTACACTTCAGTAATTCTATCAAATGGCTGTAATTGATGCAGCAGTATAATTTCAACACAACACTTCTCTCTGACTGACGTAGATGATTGCTCTATAATTTCTCTCTAATTTTCTCTGATGGCCAAAAACGATATAGATTTCTGGAATTCCACCTGAACTATTTCTATCTGATGGTTGTGAATGGCTGAGTTATTACTGCAGCTACTGTATCTAGTTAATCACTGCCTCTCTCTCTCTCTCGATTATTACCCTTCATTCTACATTCTCTTAAAAACCCTTCGCTTTCATCTCCTCTTTTCTTCCACTTTCTCCTTCCTTCCTCTCTCTACCCCCCTTTATTAATACTTTCTCTCTCTCTCTCTCTCTCTCTCTCTCTCTCTCTCTCTCTCTCTCTCAACATAGCATCATCATCAACGCTATCCCTCATCACGCCCCTTCGGTAACTGGATGCGTTATTGTTGTTATGGTGCAGTTTTAGCGTTGTTATCTAGGCCATTACAGTTGCAGGGATGTGGATGGGTTCAATTGGTGTTCAGAGTTCAATCTGTGTTCAAGGTTCAATAGGTTTTAGCTGGGGTGATGGGGAAGGATGGGGAGAGAGGGGGGGAAGGAGAGGAGCAAAGGGAGAGTCAAATATTTCACCATAATATTACCATACATATACTATAAATTTTTACTTGCTGTTCATAGTGTTCGGAGTTTATACAGTCACCCATCAAACAGTACTTCGTATTACTTAGGACCAATCTACCTCAGGATACAAGCAATGAGGGTAATAAGGATAGAGGATGGAGTCGTTGAGAACTACACACTCTCTCTCTCGTTGTGTGTGTGTGTGTGTGTGTGTGTGTGTGTGTGTGTGTGTGTGTGTGTGTGTGTGTGTGTGTGTGTGTGTGTGTGTGTGTGTGTGTGTGTGTGTGTGTGTGTGTGTGTTTATTCCATATTTAGGCCACTCTCCCATTTTCCATTTTCTCTCTCCTTTATCTCACTTCTCTCTTATTCGTTACTTCTTCAACTATTTCCAAAAAATCCTTCTTTCTCTCTCTCTCTCTCTCTCTCTCTCTCAGCCAATGAAACATGAATTTAATATTAATCCTTCCTTTTTCCTCAGTTCCCTTTCTCTCCCATCTCATTTCCATTCTTTTCATTTTTTTTCTTCTTCTACTCCTCCCCCCGTTCTCTCTCTCTCTCTCTCTCTCTCTCTCTCTCTCTCTCTCTCTCTCTCTCTCACACACACACACACACACACACACACACACACACACACACACACACACACACACTTCGGGCAAAACATTACACCCGCTCTCCTCGCAAGCACGGATGTCATTAAAAAAAAAACTTTACCCTCAACAAATTCCTTCACTCACAATAATCCTATAAAGTATTGACTCTCCCTTCTTTCGGGCAAGACTAAGAAGTGGAAGGTTTGGAGAGGGGAAGGAGAGTCATCTGCCTTCCTATCCTTGTCTTAAACTTTTGCAATTAGAGAGTAAGTTTTCCCATAACTATTAAGACCAGTCGATCTACCATTAACTGTAAGATCTGTGTAACAATGTAATGTAAATCTCTCTCTCTCTCTCTCTCTCTCTCTTGTCTTTCCATTAAACACGGCTCAGTTCATTCTCGCTTTTTTTTTTTTTTTAATCTTTTTTTTTTCCCCGGTTTTTCTTCTGTCCAATAATTTTTCTACACCTTTTAGCCTGGCTGCTAGTTTTTAATATTTACAGTCTCTCTCACTCTCTCTCTCTCTCTCTCTCTCTCCAAGCTACAGTATATCCGCGCATATTTTACATTCTCTCTTTTTTTTTCCTCCATTTCCCCTCCTCTTTTCTCCTTTCCACTCTTTAATTTCCTTTTCAATTTTCCTTCTTGCATTCCCTCCTCCTCGCTTCCTTTCCAGGCAATTTCCGTCACTTTTCCTTAGCGCTTTCTCTTATTTGCGACTTTCCTTCTTCTATCTTCTGTCTGAGGATTTCTTGGATTTCTCTGTCTGTCTGTCTCTCTCTCTCTCTGTCTGTCTGTCTGTCTGTCTCTCTCTCTCATCTACTTCAGTTACTTTCTTTGGTTTCTTCTCCTCCTCTCTCCTTTTATTTTTCTGTACATTTAAATCTTATTCATTTTTTACATACGCCCTATCTTCCTCTCTCTCTCTCTCTCTCTCTCTCCCCCAAGGTCTGCACAGATCTTACTTTAATCCTTTCTATTTTCACAATATCTCCCTCTCTCTCATCTCATTTCGACTCTTCATTCCGTTTCTTACTCTACTCCCTTTCTCTCTCTCTCTCTCTCTCTCTCTCTCTCTCTCTTTTCTCAAGCATCCTTTTTTGCTTTCTATTCTCTCCCCCTCATCATTCCTATAACCCGTCTCCCCAATTTATTCTTTAACCCTGTACCTCCCCATTTCTTTCTCTCTCTCTCTCTCTCTCTCTCTCTCTCTCTCTCTCTCCTATGACCCTCTATACCAAATAGTATAACATTTTTGGCACTCATTTACACCTCCATTTGAAGAAGAAATTTCCTTCAATTGTGCATGTTTGATGTAAAACGTTAACATATCTGGTAACTCAACACGAAGATTATGTTACGTGCATGTCAACGAATACTGAGAAAGTGAACTGAAAACTCACTAATTCGTATCCTCGTCCTGGTAAGTACGCTCCCTAACACCTCTCTCTTAGCGATTTATTTTTAGACATGGCTGGTTAATATCCTGTCGTACGCTGGGTGTGGAAAATAAGGCGATATTGGAGGGATTTACATTAATACAGAGGAGGACAGTAAGGTGCAATAAGGAAAATAAATCGCTTTGGGAAAAGTGTTAGGGAGGTTCCTTGACCGATGAGAATACGGTTCACTGTTACTGCTGACATTAATTTTACTTGAAGTGTCGTTATTATTGGTTATGATAGGAGTAAATTAAAAAAATCATCTTCCATGTGGAACTGATTACACTTTTTAATTTGATGCCTAACAGTTTGGATTATTCTGCTTTGTGGAGACAGGTAGACGAGACTGACAGACACACAGACAGCCAGTATGCTAACAGACTAACAGGAACACACAGACAGGATGCTAACAGACTGACAGGAACACACAGACAGGATGCTAACAGACTGACAGGAACACACAGACAGCCAGTATGCTCTAAATTCCCATTCTTACCCCACAATCAGGCAGGCTTTCTTCTCCAATGGCTCTATGGAAAATAAGTCACTTCGAAATGGCAGGACTTCATCTTAAAATTGCAGGACTTCATCTTAAAATTGCAGGACTTCATCTTAAAATTGCAGGACTTCATCTTAAAATTGCAGGACTTCATCTTAAAATTGCAGGACTTCATCTTAAAATTGCAGGACTTCATCTTAAAATTGCAGGACTTCATCTTAAAATTGCAGGACTTCATCTTAAAATTAAGCAGGATTTCATCTTAAAATTGCAGGACTTCATCTCAAAATTGCAGGACTTCATCTCAAAATGGCAGGACTTCATCTTGAAATTGCAGGACTTCATCTCAAAATTGCAGGACTTCATCTCAAAATTGCAGTACATCTTAAAATTGCAGGACTTCATCTCAAAATGGCAGGACTTCACCTTGAAATTGCAGGGCTTCATCTCAAAATTGCGGGACTTCATCTCAAAATTGCAGGACTTCATCTTAAAATTGCGGGACTTCATCTTGCACTACCTCTACGTATGCTCTATGCAAGACGGTCGAACGATAAAGGAATTTCTTGCAACTCTTCACTCAGGAAAATTATTGTAAACTCTCACCAGCAAATCCAAATTCTTAAAATTACCCCCAAAGTTCCCTTAAGAAATACACCTTGGCCTTAAGTCTGTTCAGCTTTCCATGCTTTTTTCTTGACCTAAAATCTTCACTTCTTCATCCTTCTCCCTTTCACTTAATTCATCTTTCTTTTCTCTTCCTTAACTCAATCCATATTTCTATCTAAAATTCTTTCTTTTTTTTTTTACATATTTTTCTGATGTTTTGCTCTTCTTGTCATTGTAATCTATCAAGCTTATAATTATCATGATTTGGTTATTTCTTTTGCTGTCTTTTCTGTGTGTGTGTGTGTGTGTGTGTGTGTGTGTGTGTGTGTGTGTGTGTGTGTGTGTGTGTGTGTGTGTGTGTGTGTATTTTTCATTCCATTCTTCTGCCACTCCTTCTTCCATCCTCCACTTTTTCTCTCTCCTTTATCTCACTTTTCTTTTTTTTCGTTACTTCAACTATTTCCGAAAAAATCCTCCCCCCCCCTCTCTCTCTCAGCTAAAGACGCATGAATTTAATATTAATCCATCCTTTTTCCTTAGTTCCCCTTCTTTCCCATCTCATTGCCACTCTTTTCATTCTGTTGCATCTTCTACTCTCTCTCTCTCTCTCTCTCTCTCTCTCTCTCTCTCTCTCTTTCTCTCCTCGCATAAGTTATATATTAATTCTCCCTTTTTTTCCAATTCTCTTCTTCCTCTTTCATCTCACTTTCATTATTTTCATTCCTACTCTCTCTCTCTCTCTCTTTCCCTCAGTCATCAATCCTCCCTTTTTCTCCATTACTCTCCTTCTCTCTCATCTCATTTACTATCTTTTTCTTTCTTCTTTTATTTTTTCTCTCTCATCCCCTTCTCATTAATCATATTCATTTTCTTAAGTGCTCTTTCTTACTCTCAACTTTTCGTCTTTCATCACCATCATCATCATAAATCATCATCATACATCATAAATCATCATCAGCAATCATCATCATCATCAGTCATCATCATCAACATTATCAATCATCATTATCATCCTTAATCATCACCATCATCAACATTACCAATCATCATTATCATCCTTAATCATCACCAATCATCATCATCCTTAATTATCACCATCATCAATATCACCAATCATCATTATCATCCGTAATCATCACCATCATCAACATCACCAATCATCATTATCATCCTTAATCATCACCATCAACAACATCACCAATCATCATTATCATCCTTAATCATCACCATCATCAACATCACCAATCATCATTATCATCCTTAATCATCACCATCATCAACATCACCAATCATCATTATCATCCTTAATCATCACCATCATCAACATCACCAATCATCATTACACATCCCTCTCATTTTCTCTTCCTCCTCTAGGCTTTTCAATTCATCTTACTCTCACCCTAACTCACAATCCTCCTCTCTCTATCTTCCTCATTTTCACGCTGCTTTATTTTCCTTTATTCATTACTCACAATTTTTATCAATTTTTATCTACAACTTCCTTTTTTTCTTCTTTATTAATTTTCTCCAAATATTTTCCTCCTCTTGTTTAGATTATTGTTTTCCATTTTCTTTCCGTCTGTTTTTTTTTCTTCGGTATTTTTCTTTTACTTTATTTTCTTCTTCCAGTCCTTCTGTCACTTCCTCCTTTTTCCTACCTCTTGTCTTTCTTATTCCACCTGTCTCATTTTTGCACCTTTTCTTACTCTCTCAGGCAAGGAGAGTATGTTTTCACCCTTGTTTGTGTGTTTGTTTGTTAGTCTGTCTGTTTGTTAGCAAGATTACTCAAAAACTAAAAAAGAGATTTGGACCAAATTTGGTGGGTAGATAGCCCATGTCCCAGGGAACAATCGATTAACTTTTGGGACCGATCAGGGTCGTATTACAGATTCTGGATTAGGAATTACGTTGTCCTTGTCGGAGAGATGCGCTCCACTGAGTGTCCCTCAAGTTTTTCTGTCTTTTTTCTTTTCTCTATCTTCCTTTCTAATTTCTGTCACTGTTTTGCTCCCTCTCTCTCTCTCTCTCTCTCTCTCTCTCTCTCATGACCCACTTTCCTCCTACCTTCCCCTTATTTTTCTCTCGTTCCTCCTCCTCCTTCACTTAAAAGCCTTCCTTCAGCCGTCAATCTCTCCTCCTCCACTCCTTCCTCTCTCCATTATCCATCCTTCAATCACCTCAATATTTTCTTATCAACATTTGGCTTCTTATCTTAGCCCTTCGCCTTTCTCCTTCTTCATCTTATCTCATGGCTTCCTCCTCCATTCTTATTATTTTTTATCATCATCACTTCAATTTTCATTCTTCTTTCTCGACTCTAAATGTTCTTAATTCTTTAATCTTCTTTATCTTTTCTTATCAGCTCAGTCCTTAATTATTCCTCCTTCCGGTTTTTCTTAAAGCTTCTTCAAGGCAATTACCTGCCGTTACCCGGAATAAAATAAACTTGCTTCGGATAAGAAAGGGATAACGGTACCTGTATTGAGAGAGAGAGAGAGAGAGAGAGAGAGAGAGAGAGAGAGAGAGAGAGAGAGAGAGAGAGAGAGAGAGAGAGAGAGAGAGAGAGAGAGAGTTAAATCATTCACTATCTCACTGATATACATTTTCTTTTATCCGATGTCCCATTTTCTGTTTGCAACTTTAATAATCATTCTCATTACTTAAAGCTATATTCTTTCATATCTGAAGCTTTCGTCTATCTTGTTAATTCCTTTTCTCGTCTCTAACCTCTGTCATATCAATATTATCATCCTCATTCTTATAAACTATCCTTTATCTCCTGCATCCGTCATTCTGATTCGGTTATCATTCTCTTCTCTCAATTAGCATCTTTCTCTGTTTAATTAATCACTATAAATACTTCCATTCACAGTGTCTTAAATAAAATAATCCTTTCTAACCTTCAAAATTTTCCTTATCCTTTTATGCTTATTCTATTGCTCCTTTATACTTTCTTAAATCCACACAGTCACCACCACCATCTTCACCACAACCATCCAGAATCTCACAAGCGTCACCAAATTCCTCACATCCACACAATCACCACGATCGTATCATCTCCACCACCATGTCACAATCACCACCACCATCTTCACCACAACCATCCCGAAAATCACAACTACCATCACTTTCCTTAAATCCACAAAATCACCAACACATACATCAAACCATCTCCACCACAACCACCATCACCAATGACAACCAGCTCTGTTCCTTCCCTATATATATATATATATATATATATATATATATATATATATATATATATATATATATATATATATATACATATATATTTTGAGGGTGAGCTGTGTGGTAATTGATGTCCTCTGAGGTGTGTAATTACAGGTGAAGGAAGAGAGGGAGAAGCAAGCAAGTGGGACGATTCTCAGGCATAGGCAAGAGTACACTAATATTCAAAAGCTTATACTGGGTCTCACAAGCATATACCAGGCCTCACAAACACACACCAGTCCTCATATCAGAAACACATCACAACAAATACACAGCACATAACAAGCACACCACAAATACACATCCCATCACTGACAAGCACCTATCAGCAAACACAAGCAAACAGCGACATATACAAACACATATAAAAAAGAACAGGTCACCGAGAGAAAAAAAACTCGTATATCCTCAGTGTATTGCTATTGAACACACACACACACACACACACACACACACACACACACACACACACACACACACACACACACACACACACACACACAACACTGGGCCGACGCACGCAAACGCACACACGCAAAAACGCAACCACTGGCAGCTAAGCAGAGGGGAACACGAACCCACACGCACATAACTGTATATTTACTGCCATTAACACTCTCAGGCTCCTATGGCTTACTCTAACCTGAATAAAATCGTCTGGGGGAAGCTGGAATGGAACGCGAGAGTTATTCTGATCATGAAGAAGGTTAATTCCACTACTGTCATGATGTCACACTTAATATAGGCAAACGATTTATTTTTTGAGAGAGAGAGAGAGAGAGAGAGAGAGAGAGAGAGAGAGAGAGAGAGAGAGAGAGAGAGAGAGAGAGAGAGAGAGAGAGAGAGAGAGAGAGCAATTTCAGGCTAAGTTAGAGCAAATGAGAGAGATGTCAACTTTAGGCCAAGATAAAGTAAAATGATTAGAGTTGATTTAGAAAGAGTTCACTAGGTTCTGATCATTTCGAGGCGATGTAAAGGAATTAATGATCACAAGTGTACAGTACATATGAGTACATGGTAAGCACACGCCAATAAATTAGACCTCAAAAGCAAGGACAAAATATTACATCATATTTACTATTATCATCATCATCATCAGAACCACCACCACCACCATCATCGTAATCATATCCTCCTCCTCCTCCTCCTCATCATCATCATCATCATCATCATCATCTCCTCCTCCTCCTCCTCCTCCTCCTCATCATCATCATCATCATCATCATCATCTCCTCCACCTCCTCCTCCTCCTCCTCCTCCTCCTCCTCTTCATCATCATCATCATCATCTCCTCCTCCTCCTCATCATCATCATCATCATCTCCTCCTCCTCCTCATCATCATCATCAATATACACCCATTTCCCATTTTGATAATTGGTGTAGGCAAGAATCAGAAACAGGAACAAGAAACAAACACAAAAGCAGGCGAAAAACAGTTCAAAACACCCCTGGGAAAAAGGAAAAACACACACAAGAGCACGGCAGCAAAGGGAAAGGAAAAAGTACACGAGGTTTCAAGAGCACATGACCACAAAACAAACACACACACATGACCACAAAACAAACACACAAGAACACAAATAAACACTAGCATTAAGAAACAGTGAAAGCTTATTGTCTTCCAAACATAAGGGCTTAGAGGTAAATATCTAAACACACACACACACACACACACACACACACACACACACACACACACATCCAACCCCCCAAAACGAAATCACAATAATTTTCATTTCTAACCACACGCCAAAAACTAAAAAATTAAAATCATAGTAAAAAAAGGATAAAAAAAAAATTCACACATAAATTCCAAAATACGCATCAAAGCACCGACCTGTATAATAATAATAATAATAATAATAATAATAATAATAATAATAATAAAAATCGTATGCCGGACTATGATAACGTGTCATGACCATTGACGTGTCGTCATTTCCACTTTGAAGGGGTATCTGTCATAGAGAAAAAAATGAGAGAGAGAGAGAGAGAGAGAGAGAGAGAGAGAGAGAGAGAGGCAGAGAAACACAACATTCATTTTCACCATTACAAAAAAAAAAAAAAAATAAAAATAAACACTGAGGGTATCTTGTGCCAAAAATAATGGAGAGAGAGAGAGAGAGAGAGAGAGAGAGAGAGAGAGAGAGAGAGAGGCCAGGGAGGAAATGACGTATATCTAAGCTAATGGCATCTTATTTCCGCGACGAACGGTCAGCAAATATTTAATTCTCTTATTTCCTTTTCTTGTATCTCACACTATGATAAATATTCCCTTTATTCCCCGCATTTCATTTATTTATTTATTTATTGCGTGTGTTATAATAGTTTGCATTTCATTTTTTTTAATAACTCAAAAAATATATTCATTTCCTCCTTTTTTCTTCACCATGGTTTTTTTTTTCCAGCAAAGTCTCCGTTACGAACACAGAAAATGGCACTAATGTCTAGAGTAAATCGCTGAAGGGGAAGTGTTAGGAACCTTCACTGGAGCTGAGAAGATCCTGAAAATCCAAGGCTCCCAATAAAGACTCTCTCTCTCTCTCTCTCTCTCTCTCTCTCACACACACACACACACACACACACACACACACACACACACACACAAATGCCTGTTTTCGAGGGTATCCTCTAAGACATATGGCAGGAATCATGTCTTCTTAGATTATCTTGAGGCTCTCCACTTAACGCCGTCGACCACTTAGCGATGGTGAAAGTGTGAATTAGGGAGATTGTGTGTGTGTGTGTGTGTGTGTGTGTGTGTGTGTGTGTGTGTGTGTGTGTGTGTGTGTGTGTGTGTGTGTGTGTGTGTGTGTGTGTGTGTGTGTGTGTGTGTGTGTGTGTGTGTGTGTGTGTGTGTGTGTGTGTGTGTGTGTGTGTGTGTGTGTGTGTGTGTGTGTGTGTGTGTGTGTGTGTGTGTGTGCGCGTGCGCGCTAAGAGGCCAATATATGAGGGTGTTTGTGCTGGTCTCCATACACATACCGTCACATAACTCTCTCTCTTTCTCTCTCTAGAACAGGATGGCTTCCACACACACACACACACACACACACACACACACACACACACACACACACACCACCATATACATACCTACACATCCTGAAATCCGTCAATTCATCTATTCATCATCATCATCATCATCATCATCATCATCATCATCATCATCCTACTTCCCACCACCACAAAAGGAGTACAAAGGGACCACATGAAGGAAGAGGCAGGCACGTAAGAGGAACTGCGAACACATCAATACGGAAATACGGACATTCTAAATCCGTGGCTCCAGCATGCACACGTATTTTCCCTGATTAAGTGGCAATTGTAATATCCGTGGGGTAGAGCCACTTGTATACCTGGCTGCAACACTCTCTCTCTCTCTCGGCCGCAAGAGCAAAGATCGTCGCTCACTCCCTCCCCATAAAAGCACAGGTAGTCTCGCTCTCACTACCTGTTTGTTACGTGTTTATTACCTGTCTCCTACCTGGCGGGGGCTTCTGCTCAAGTGAAACAGGTGCGAAAGACTATTGTACGATGGCGTCGGTCCGTCAGTCACTCCCTAATGTTTTTCGGACGTGGTGCTTCAATCCCATAGACTTTAGCATGGTACCATCAAGGTCCAAGGAGAGAAGGTCTGTTCAGCCCGGGAGAGAATTCAACCTGGTTGGCGCATGACGTCACGTGGGAGACAGCTACTCACTCCACTCAGTCACTTACAGTAGTTTCCCTAGGCCGCAATGGTGGAGAGCTCGGTGTTCCCATATATTTATCTGCTACTAGGACAGAAAGATGCCACTTAACTGTGCAGTATTTGGATGCCATTCAGTCAGCAGGAAAGATAGTAACATCAAATTCTTCAGGTTCCCTCAAGATGAAGACACTAGAAAGAAATGGGTCCAGCTGTATAAGAGACAAGACCTGGTTAACACAAAGGAAGCCCGTGTCTGCAGTCTACATTTTGCTGATCTATCCCTCATTCCCCTTCTTCTCTCTTCACTTTCTTCCTCACTCTCTCCACTTCCTCATCTCTCCGGAGTAGTCCACCCTTCCCTCAGTTACTGCTTCTTTCTCTCACATCTCTATTCCTTCCTCCTTTTCCTTCAGTACTCCCTCTTTCTTTTATTTCCTCCATTCCCTCTTTCCTTTCCTCCATCACTCCCTCACTCTTTAACTTCCACTACTCCCTCCCTCCTTCCACTATTCCTTCACTCCATTACTCCCTAACTTCATTCCTTCATCCTTCTATGCATTCTCTCCCTCCCTCCCGTTATACCCTCTCTCCCTCCACTTATCCATCATTCTCTCCATTCCTTCACTCCCTGCCGCCCTTCACTGCTCCCTAACTCTTTCCATTCATCCACTCCCTCCATCCCTCCAAGTATTCCCTCCTTCACTCCTTCCATCCAACTATCTATCCTTCTAGCGAATCCCTCCACTCTCCCGTAACCGCATCCCTTCTTTTCCTTCCTCGTTCTCCATTTCTTCTTTCTCTTCTACCAACTTTCCCTCAAGGTTTTCCTCCATCTCCTCTTCTTCTTGCCTCCCTCCCTCCACTAGCTGTCCTTCTCTCCCACTTCTCCTCCTACTTTCCTTTCCCTCCAATTTCCCTCACCCGTTCCCTCAATCTTTCTATCCCTGAGCCAATTACCTACTTCCCTTCCTCTGCCCCTCCATCCCTTCCTCTCATCCCTCCATCCTGCCCTCCCGTTTTTCTTTTCCTCCATTTTCTCTCACTCTTCCCTCATATCTACCTATCTATCCCTTCAGCTATACCCTCACTCCCTTTAAAACCCATTATTTTATACTCTCTCTCTCTCTCTCTCTCTCTCTCTCTCTCTCCTTTCATTAGTACAGATATTACCTCCCTCCATCTTCCACCTGCTCCTCCTTCTCCTTGTCCTTTCTTCCCCCATTCTGCTGTCCATCTCTCCATTTCTGCTCCTCCTTCTCCCTTCCTTTTCTCTCTCCCTCCTCCTCCTCATTCTCCACTTCTCCTCTCTTCCTCCATCCCTAACTCCCTTTCTCTTTTTTTCATCCTCCCTCCTCTTCTTCCACTTTTCTAGCTCCCTCCTCCACCTCTTTCTCCTCTTCTCTTCTCTCTCCATACCTTCTACTCTCTTCCTTGCTTCGCTCACGTCGTTTACTTCATTCGCAAATACTGTGTCTCCCTTCCTTCTCGCCCAATCACTTTTCTTTCTCTCCCGTTCCTCCCTACCGCTTCTTCCTCCCTCCCGTCTTGCTCTCCTTCTCTGCCTTCCACAATTTCTCCTTCATTTCTTCCTTTCTCCTTTCCTTCTCGCTTCCCCTTCCTCCATCTCTTCCTCCCCGACTCCAAATCACCGCTTTCATTTTTTTTTTCTCCAATCCATCTCTCTGTCTCTGTCTGTCTGTCTGTCTGTCTGTCTGTCTGTCTCTCTCTCTCTCTCTCTCTCTCTCTCTCTCTCTCTCTCTCTCTCGTTAACTGTTGCATCCCCATTAACTAGTAGAAATGTTAATTATGCAATGAAAACACTTTAACCATAATATGATCAGCTGAAAGTTCTGGGGGCGAAGCTGTATAACATTATATTACCTCAGAAAAAAGCAGTATACCCTAAAAGAAAACGGAAGTCACCTTCGGCCGCCCGTTTATCTCCCACCTGACGTCATCAGAATGTGCGCACGAAGAGACCTTCTCTCCTTGGACCTTGAGTACCATAACATTGCCCTGATGATCCCGCATCTTTATCGTAACGGCATTCACTCTCCTCACCAACTTCCCTTTCCTCCTCCACTAACTTCCTCCCTCTTTTCGTCTTTCTCATCACCCTGACTTCACCTTCCTCCTACCTCCTCCTCCTCCTCCACCAGTTTCCTCTTCCTCCTTCACAACCTTCCTCCTCCTCTTCGTCTTCGTCACTGACCTGTCTTCCTCCTCCTCCTTCTTCTCCTCCTCTTCCTACTCTTCTTCTACCTGCTATGACTCCTACTCCCTGCCCTGATTTTTGCTTCTTCTTCTCCTTTTCCTTCTCCTCCTCCTCCTCCTTTCAATGACATCACCTTCCTCTTAGCACCTTTCTTCTATATCCTCCTCCTCCTCTTTATCCTCCTCCTCCTCCTCTTCCTCTTTATCCTCCTCCTCCTCCTCTTCCTCTTTATCTTCCTCCTCCTCTTCCTCCTCATTATCCCCACCCTAAACTTCCGTCAGTACGAAGGGTTAACTCAGTGACCACCCAACCCTCTCCCTGATGGATGACACACCACTCCCTGCCCCACACATTTCACCTGCTTTCACCCAAGTGTTTAAGTCCCCCCCCTCCTCTCTCTCCCTTTGTGTGTGTGTGTGTGTGTGTGTGTGTGTGTGTGTGTGTGTGTGTGTGTGTGTGTGTGTGTGTGTGAGAGAGAGAGAGAGAGAGAGAGAGAGAGAGAGAGAGAGAGATGGCTGGAAAAGAAACAGCCTCGACACAGAGCCAAGGAATAGGGGTCTCTCTCTCTCTCTGTCTCTCTCTCTCTCTCTCTCTCTCTAAGAAAAACGAATGAGCGAGGTCTTTTAAGGGGGGTCTCACCTGAAGCCCCTCTCACGTCCACTCACCTAACTTTATCTCACAGCTTTATCTCATGAGCCTGTCCTGCGGTGCCCGGAAGGGGAGGGGGAAGAGGAGGGGGAGGGGGAAGAGGAAGAAGGAGGGGATAAGACGGGGAGAGGAAGAAGACGAGGAGGAGGATGGTAGGACGAAAAGAGATGGAAGGAAGGATAGGAGGAGGAGGAGGAGGAGGAAATTAAAGAAAAGTACTGAAGAGAAAAGACTCAGAAATATGATGATGATGATGATGATGATGATGATGAGGATGAGGAGGAGGAGGAAATTAAAGCAAAGTACGGAAGAGACAAGACTCAGAAGTAGAATGGAGAGAGAGAGAGAGAGAGAGAGAGAGAGAGAGAGAGAGAGAGAGAGAGAGAGAGAGAGAGAGAGAGAGATCAGAAAAGATAGTAGTAAGAAAAGATGCTACACACGAAAAATAAAAATAAAAAAAAAACTGTAGAAAGAACACAGTGATGATAAAGGAAGCAACAAACAAGAGACGAAAAAACTCAGAAACAATAACACAGCTATAGAAATACGGAAGAAAAATTGCACATATAGAAGAAAAATAAAACGTTCAAAAATAAAAGGCAAACACTGAAAACTATTAAATGAAAAAAAGATAGCGAAAAAAAACACACAATACAATAGGCTGCAGTGAATAAAATAAAATAGAAGCCAGATAACAAAAAATACAGAAGAAATACAATAGTCATGATACAGAGGAGATATATAAAAAAACAACAATACAGTACACAATAACCAGGTAGCCTACAGAAAAAGATAATGAGAAAATACCAAAATCAACAGTAAAAACAAAGACAAATTTGGTAAAGTACAAAACGAAAAAAAAAAAAAAAATGAGGCCAAAATCATTATGGGATACACAGCGGAAAATAAACAAAATATGATGAGAAAATACTGAAGAAAAAAATCGATTGAAACAAAAAAAAGAAAAAAGAAAAAATAAGCAAGACATGATGAAAAACTAAAGAAAAAAATCGATAGAAGTATAAAAAATAAAAAAATGTACAGTCGCGGAAGTAAATCCTGATACACCTAATTACGATAAAGAAATAATGAGCGATGATTAATGAATGGTAGTGGTAGTAATTGCAGTCCCAGGTTCAAGTAAAACGTGAACCCAGTGGACTGCAGGCTGAAGTTGTCCTACTATTTTCCTTTTAGGGGATAGGGAGGGAGCTGAGGGACGTTTTTATAAGTGGGCAGTGGCGCCGACCAGGTATATCAGTGCCACCACGTGAAGGCGCCCCCCTCCAGAGTCAAGGCTCACCGAATTTTGATGACGATGATATTGTACGCGCGTCAGAATGGTTAGATAAAAAAAAAGAAAAAAAAGATCGATATGTAAGAGTATCATTAAGGTTGGACCAAAAAAAAAAAATATTGGATCGAGAATAATGTCCGCAACTGTACGTGATGAAACGAAACACACACACACACACACACACACACACACACACACACAGACCGTGAAGGGGAGGAAGAAGCCGTGGGGGTGACAGAGTTGAGTGGGCTTCAGATGGGTTGATGGCATTGGATATTCTCCCCATAAATAACTTGTCCTAACTTCCTCCCCGCTGTCTGTCTCACGGAAAACAGACCCTGATAT
Source organism: Coenobita brevimanus (assembly GCF_032717465.1). Taxonomy (NCBI): domain Eukaryota; kingdom Metazoa; phylum Arthropoda; class Malacostraca; order Decapoda; family Coenobitidae; genus Coenobita; species Coenobita brevimanus. The sequence continues at coordinate 4,979,557 of NC_137004.1, read as the reverse complement.
TCTCTCTCTCTCTCTCTCCCTCTCCATATTTTCTTTCTCCTCTTCCTTTCTTCGTCCACAATCTACGTGCCTTCCCCTCTCCCTTCTCTTCTCTTTTTTACTCCCCTCCCATCCTCCCTCTCTCCTATTCCCCTCTCTCCTTCTTCACACTTTCTTCTCCCTCTTCCCTTCTTTCTCTCCACGTTACCTGCCTCCCCCTCTCCCTTCTCCTCCCTTCTTGTCCCTTTTCATCTTTCCTCCCCTATCATCCTCTTCCCTTCCACCTCCTTCACTTCCGTCTATCCTCCTCCTCTCCTCCTCTTCCCTCCTACCTCCCTCTTATATCACCCCTCTCACTTTACATCCTTCACTCCTATTTCTTCCCCCTATCTTACTCCTTCCCTCCTACCTCCCTACTTCTTTCCTCCTGCTCGTCCTCCTCTTCCATCTCATCTTGTGGTCCGTCTCTGAGCAGAAGCTGAACGCTGATTGAGGAAGTCCGAAGAGGCTCACGCTCATGTAAGTATGGCTGTCTGTGTCTGTGTGGGAATGTATACATGTGCACGAAAAAAACTTTGGCGTGGGTATAGAAGGCGAGGGAGAGAGCTTTTCGTGTGTGTGTGTGTGTGTGTGTGTGTGTGTGTGTGTGTGTGTGTGTGTCCTATTCTCCAATCATCATCTGTATTCCAGGCTAGTCTTTCATTTTATCACCTTTCAAATTTCTTATTTTGCTTTTTAAGTCCTCTCTGTCTGTCTGTCTGTCTGTCTCTTTCTCTCTCTCTCTCTACCTCCTTATCATCCATGTTCCCAGCCACTCCCTACCCCACTCCCTCCAGCTTACATATTACCCCTCCCTTCTCTCTCTCTCTCTCTCTCTCTCCACCTACCACATCGAAGAGCTGATCCACCAGGGCAGGAGTGGAGTTGACAGCAGGAAGGACTCGTGATATGGAGTCTCCGGACTGGTGGATGTGTAAGTCCCTGTCGAACATGATGTGGAAGGGACAGACTTGGCAGAACGTTCGGGGACTGATCTTGGACTCTGTGGGGTGAGAGAGAGGGGAGAGGGGTGAGTGGGGTGAGTGAGGGATGCGGGGAGAGGGGTGAGTGGGGTGAGTGAGGGGTGAGTGGGGTGAGTGAGGGATGCGGGGAGAGGGGTTAGATGGGGTGGATGAGTAGGTCCCCGTTGAACATGGTGTAGAATGAACACACTTGGTAGAAAATACAAAGCCTGATTTTGGACTTCGCGGGGTGAGAGACAGGGGAGAGAGAGGGGTGTGGGGTGAAAGAAGGGTGAGAGATAAAGGGGTGAAGGGGACGGAAGAAGAGTGAGGCGGGGAGAGAGGTACGTCTGATCTGAGAGGAAGAAAGTAAAACACTGACACCGTTTTTACTGTGAAGACAATATAGTTTCTGCTTGACACACTATTCACATGACTGACACTGTTAAGAACCTGAGATATGAGAGCTGAGGGGAGAAGAGTAAGGGGAAACGAAGGGGAAAAGGGCGAGGGGAAATGAGGAATGAGAGATGAAGGGTCGAAAATGATGTGATGTAAGAAGTGAGGTGTGAGATGTGATAGGAGAACTGAGAGGAGGAGAATAAGGGGAAGTGAGGAGTGACAAGGGATTGGGAGGTGAAAGGTAGAGACTGAAGGGCTGTCAGGAGTGATGAGTTAGATTTGTGAGACTGACAGCGATTTAACAGCCGTATTAAGTGCCTGAAAATGCATGAAAGCCACTAGTTTCTGACGAACAATTACGGAACGACTGTAACTGCGGGAGTGGGGTGTGGGGGGAGAAGTGAGAAGTTGATATGTGTGGAGAGGGGTGCTGGGGTGAGGCAGATATGGGAGGAGAGCTAAAGGGGTGTGAGAGGGAAGGGGTGTTGAGTAGGTGGGGTGGGAGGGTGTAAGGGCTACAAAGGAGTACATGGGAGAGTAAACAGCAACATACCTATCCATCTTTCGTGATCATTTAGTAACCAATGGCGAATTTTGTATTACGAAGTTGAAAATATCCACACTGATAATTTCCGTATTGTCACTACGTATCTTTAAAAAATGAGAGAGAGAGAGGAAAAAAAAAGTGAAAATAGCTCTAGGATAATTTCAGCTACTTGCCAAACAATGCTGTGCTTTGAATTAGCTGGAAATAAAGAAGATAATATGCAATTTCTCAAACTCTGTGACAAGATGGACGTTCTTCAATTTCGCATTTTTTTTCATTTACGGCGAAATCTAAGCATAATATTGTTAACTAAGTACCTGATACGATGTCAAAGTTAATTTTATACGATATTTATCTATCTTAAAGACGAGTTGTGCTGACAGTATATTAAAAAACCTCGATATTTTAAACTTGGAGCCGAAAATTCAAAATGGTCACTTATACTGCTGACTCAAAATTATGATGTCTGTTCGTCGGGTAAGGAGGATCCGTAACACCTCTTCCTTAGCGATTTATTTAGGATATAGATGGTTCAGATCCTTTTGTACGTTGTTTATGCAGAGTCTGGCGATGTTGGAAGGATTTATATATATAACACAGAATAGGTCAGTATGGTATAATAAGCAAAATAAATCACTTAGAAAAAGGTGTTAGGCAGCTTCCTTAATCTACGAGAATACGAGCTTATAGGTTGTGCCCCGGAAGGCTTGAGAGTCCGTAACACCTCTTTCTAAGCTATTTATTCTGGACATTAAACCTCAATATCCTCATGCATGTTCCGGACGCAAACTAATGTCCGTATTAAAAAGAACTAAATTGCACAGAAGGCAGTGTTAAGACGTAATATGAAAAATAAATCGCTATCGAGGAGGTGCAAAGATGCCATTAAGAATAAGACCTGAGAGAAAGGAGAACATAAGGAGAGAGAGAGAGAGAGAGAGAGAGAGAGAGAGAGAGAGAGAGAGAGAGAGAGAGAGAGAGAGAGAATCGGAAGACACTGGAAGAGAGAATGAGACTGACAGGGAGTGACGTGGAGGGTAAGTAGTAAAAATAATAAAACTATGTGGTAAGCAGTGAGAGATAAAGACAGTAATAAAGGGGAAATGGGAGGAAAAGAGGGGAGAGAGCAAGACAAATGAGGGATGGGAAGAAAGAGGAGGAGGAGGAGGAGAAAAGACTTTGATATAAGAAACTGAAGAACTAAAAGGTTGAATCATCATTATAATTTTCCCCATTGATAAAATAAAAAAATGAGTGACGGGCTAAGCTATTCTGTAAATCATCATCAACCCAATTTACCGCTGCTGTAAATGAAGTGGGAAGTTCTTCTGTACTGTAAATCACCAGAACCCAGTTTCTCACTGCCGTAAATGAGGTGGGAGGTTAATTGGTACCGTAAATCACCATAATCCAATTTCCCACGTTGTAAATGAGGTAGGATGTTAGGGAATTTCTGTAAATGACCATAAACCAATTTCTCGCTTTTGTAAATGCGGTGAGAGGTTAAGCTGTACTGTAAATAATCATAGCCCAATTTAACACTGTTGTAAATGAGGTAGGCAATATTTAGGAACAGAAACGTAACATTAGCAATATAACCAGTACACTCAACTTAAGGACGTACGTTACCCTCAGTGTACTAAACATTACAATACACAGGACAAAACATGAAACACCTGTGCATGTACTATTTCATCAGCCATATATAATTTCTGAAGTCACTCTGTACGGCAAAAAAAAAAATAAATAAATAAATAAATGGTGGCTAAAACTGAAGGCTCTCATAAGTTCCAAACATACCAGGGATTTACGAAGAAATTTTTTTTGAAGCCAAATTTAACAGACTTATGGGTAACAATATCGCGTAACTAAATGTACAATTGCCTGAAAAAAATATGTTCCGCTTCCCTTGCCGCCGTAGCTCAGAATCGTGTATTAATCTTCAGGGCTAGGCCTTTGGTTCTTTTTTCCTTGCATTAAAAAAAAATAAATAAAAACAAGTGCTAACTAACGAAACGGATTATAGTGACTAAATACAGTCTTGCTTAAAATTTACGATTTTTTCTCTAACTTGGCGTCAAAATTATCATCTTTCCATCTTAAATGCTCGGATGTAAAAATTAACACTAGAATACGATGCCAGTCACGAAGTAGTGCTAGGGAATGGATGCGGAGCCGTAGTAATATATTTTTATGCCACTGAACTACGAAAAAATATGCTACAGAAGGTTGAAAATCTGGGCCAAGTTAAAGTGAATGAGCTACAGTTTTATATGAGTTACTGAAGGTCTGGAGGAGGAACAGAATTTTTGCATGGGGCTGTACGCTGCTTTAATATACAACCTCGATATCTGAAACAAGCTATCGGTAAAAAAAAAAAATAATTAATAAAGTTTTCCCTAAGCTGAAATAAATCTCTGTATTTCTTTATCTATCTATTGCCAGACGCCTTAATTCCGTAATGGGTGGCCACAAACAAATCGCCTCCACGTCGTCCTGTCCTCCGCCATTTGACCGACCTTCCTCCTACTCAGACACCCCCCCTTCCCCTCTCTAATATATCGCTCCACTTCATCCCTCCATCCCACCTTTGGTTCCGCCTCCCCTCTCTCCCCCCCCCTTACACTCTCCTAGTCAGTCTCTCATTTTTCATCCTCTCCACATCTTAACAACATCAATCACATTCACATCAATACCACAACGCTCCTTTATTTCATCATTTGTCTGTCTGTCCCTCAATGCAACTCTACACATTCCTCTCAAATAACTCATTTCCACTGTTCTCACTCTTAGCTTGTGTCCTTCCAAGGGGGTCCAACTTTCGCTTCCGTACGTCAGAGTGGTGTCAAGAACAATAAAAGAAATGAAATATAAAAAGATCAAAGGGAGATCATTTCCAACCCTTTCCGTACAAGAAATCAACCGGAAGATGAATAAGGAACCACAAAGACGTCACCAAGTTACTAACATCCCTTAAAAATAAAAAATGTAAAATGAATTACAGAAAAGGAAAAAAAAAAAATCAGACATCACACTGAAGGTTTATGATTAAGTTTGTAACACCTTCAATGGTTTCCCCTCAGGTGCTAATTAATCACCTGGAAGAAGGGAGAAGGAGACCAGGAACGAGAGGTCATGGCACTGAAGGGGTTAAGGAAGGGGAGGATTAAGAGGGAAGGTGAACATTAAACACCGGATCTACCTGAATTAAATCATTTCAATCCGATGACGCACGTTTGATTATATTCCTCCTTTCTCCAGACGATTTTGTTCACCTGAAGATGGATTTTTAAAGAACTGGAGGGGTTAGACGAAGCCTTCATTAACTCCTAAGACATCAGAGACGGTTCCAATACTGAACAAAATCGTCGTAAAGTAGAAAGAAAAAACTGAGAAAGATGACATTGGCTTGATGGAGTTAAGTCACCTGTCTGTAAATAAACAAGAGAATAAATAAAAAGGTGCATAAATAAACAAACAAATGAATGAGCAGACAGAAAGAAAGAGATATAGACAGACACAGACAGACAGATAGACGGACAGACAGATATAGACTGTTAGATAAAGATAGATCGATAAATAAATAAATACATAAAAGACATAAAACGACAGAAAAGGATAAGGAGGGAAGGAGAATCTTATATACAGAACATGAAGGAGAAAGGGTAAAGGATTTCACGAGAGAGGGGATCATGGCAGAGGGGAAGGGTGGAAGGACAAAAAGTGCATGGTACGTGAAAAAATCCAGGTTGACAAAGTGACAGGTGGAGTGAGAGGGGAGAGAGGGCGAGGGTGGAGAGCTGGGTGGAGCGAGAGGGGAGAGAGGGCGAGGGTGGAGCGAGAGGGGAGAGAGGGTGAAGGCTGAGAGACGGGGACGGTGTGTAACTTGATCAGGTGTTGGGATTAGAACATAATTCTAATCTTCGTGTTTGGATTAAGTTTGTAGTTGTTGTTGAGCTGTGCAGTACATTCTTCAATTATTAATATTTTCATCAAGGGGTACTACTACTACTACTACTACTGATAAAAATAATAACATGGGCGACGCAGGTGGCTCAAGGGCTAGAGAGGGACGCCTTCACGTGCTGGCACTGATATAGCAAGGTGACTCTACTGCCAGGTCATACAAGAGCCTCTCAACGCCCTCCCTATCCCCTGAAAGCAAGATGGTGGACTGAACGCAATGGACAGTCGCTACCTATCCCCTGAAAGTAGGATGGTGGACTGCAAGAGGAAAGTCTCAGCCAACAGTCCACCAGGTTCACCACTAAAAGAGCTCTGGGAGACAAAAAAATCGTCCGTTTTCCACGTCTCCAGGTACTGTTATCTCCGGACGATTTTATTAAGCTTTGAAGGGATTTTTTTCGGCCTGGAGAGATTGAGATTCCCCGTATTAATCATAAAATTGTAATTAACACGAATAAAGCAGGAAATATATAATCGAACTGATGTGGTTTACCATTTCCGAACGCGACTAAATGCTACGTAAGCCCATCTCTTCGGCGATTTAATAGAAGTGTTATTCTTGCTGCCTCCAGACGATTTTATTCATCTGAGAACAAACTTTTCGAGCAGGGAGAGACAGACCCAGCCTTCATTTACCCCTCCACTGCAAGATGTCTACCCAAGCGGAATAAACCCACTTTTTGCTATCATGAATAATACAAAAAAAAAAATTGTCTTGGAGTAAAAGGGGAAATTATTATACTTTCCATTGTTTTACTCTTCCCTCCCTATTGTACTTTTTCCCCCCTCTTTCCCCCCTGCTCTTCCCCCACCTAAGTCTCCCCCTTCACCTACCAACGTCCGTGATGTGGTCGTGTGCCCAGTCCTTGATATGTCCGTGAAATTACTATAAATATATTTTTTCCTGTTCTCTCCCTCCTTCACTTCTTTTAACATCTTCTTTTCTCCTTCTTTATTTCCTTCTCCCTCCCTCCCTTCTCCTCAAACCCCCCTCCCCCTCCCCACTCACCAGCGTCCGTGATGTGGTCGTGCGTCTGGTCCTTGATGACGTCCGTGGCGTGGCTGTCCTCCTTTACCTTCTCTCCCTCCTGTACTTTCCTCCTCCCATACCTCTCTCCCTCCCCCTCCCCCTCCCCACTCACCAGCGTCCGTAATGTGGTCGTGGGTCTGGTCCTTGATGACGTCCGTGGCGTGGCTGTCCTTCTCGGTAATAAGGAACTGTACGTGGCCCTCTTCCTCCTTCGTCTTCAAGATCCCTACCTCCACGTCCGCTTGGTGAAGGCTCGATGCTACGGCCTGAGGGGTAGAAGGAGAGACTGCTATGACCTGTGTGTGTGTGTGTGTGTGTGAGAGAGAGAGAGAGAGAGAGAGAGAGAGAGAGAGAGAGAGAGAGAGAGAAGGGGGGGGCTACACATTTCAAGCGATACACATATGGCCTTATGCCTCTTTTCAGCCAAAGTGAAAAAATAAATAAATAATAAATAAATAAATAAAATAAAAACTACAGGTAACAGTGAATTTTGGCCCGTTTTCTACTCTGTTAAGGAAGCTCCCTAACACCTCTTCCTAAGCGATTTATTTTTGGATATGGCTGGTTAATATCCTTTTGTGTGTTATTTATTCAGAGTATGTCGATATTAGAATGATTTATATAACTCGGAGGAGGGCAGTAAGGCCTCATAGGTAAAATAAATCGCTTGGAAAAAGGTGTTAAGGACCTTTGTAAGATGTTAAAAGCTTGCAGATTACAAACACG
>NC_137004.1:4949406-4969406 GCF_032717465.1 Coenobita brevimanus | reverse complement strand
TCTGACACCATAACTCCCTCCCTCACACACACACACACACACACACACACACACACACACACACACACACACACACGAGTACCCATGACAGAAACTAATTATCCTGTGAGAGGCGCAAGATCTAAGACGGCAGGTGAGTGGGACTGTGATGATGATGATGATGATGATGATGATGATGATGATGATGATGATGATGATGATGATGATGATGATGATGATGATGATGATGACTATGAAGGGAGGAGGAGTAGGAGGAGGAGGCTGTGAACGATGATGATGATGATGATAAGCAGAGGAAGGAGGTATGAATGATGATGATGATATTAATGATGATGAATGAAATGGTAAAAATGATTAAAATAATAATAATAATAATATTGGTGGTGATGGTGATGATGATGACAGAGGAAGTACTGTTATTTCTGATGATAAGGCAGACGGTATTGATGATGATGATGATGATGATGATGATGATGATGATGATGATGATGATGGTGATGATAATGATGACGACAATAATAAAATAAACGACTGCTATAAGAGTGAACTCCAAAAAAATATTGAAAACTTTAATTCTTGTCTCCTTTACATGGTCGCTTTTACGATTTATTCATTTCATCGCGACGAAAAGCATCCCTAACACGGTAGAGCTTGAGCGTGGAAGTACTGCATGGAGCTCTCTTAAAGTTTCCATGGTAACCGCTCTACTACTACTCATGGTACGGCTTCCTGAGCTCTCCGACAAGGTAAGCTTCACTGGGGAGGTATGGTTCTCATAAAGCTCATGGTAGGTTCGTGAGCTCACAACAGTACCGTCAAAGGTCATTATGGAACCGAATACAGGAGAGAAGATTTGTGTGTGTGTGTGTGTGTGTGTGTGTGTGTGTGTGTGTGTGTGTGTGTGTGTGTGTGTGTGTGTGTGTGTGTGTGTGTGTGTGTGTGTGTGTGTGTGTGTGTGTGTGTGTGTGTGTGTGTGTGTGTGTGTGTGTGTGTGTGTGTGTGTGTGTGTGTGTGTATTAATTTCCGAAGCCTATCCATTCGCCAGTCATATTTAGACACACGATTTCTTCATATCACCATACTCGAAAAGAACAGCGCTGATAACCGACCTACAGACACAAGCGGCTAGTAAAATAGGAAAGAAAAACGAAAAAATAAAATAAAAGGAGGATGGGGATAAAGAAAAAGGATTAGGGTTAGGATTAGGAGGATAGAAGGGAGGAAGAGAAGAGAAGGAGGAAGGAGGAAAATATAGGGGGAGAAGAAGGAACAAAGAAAAAGGATGATGATGATGATGACGATGATGATGATGATGATGATGATGATGATGATGATGATGATGATGATGATGAGGAGGAGGAGGAGAAGGAGGAGGAGGGACACAGAAGAAGAAAAAGATGCGATAAAGAGAGAGGGAGAAGAAAATAATACAAGAAGATGAAGAAGATCTAGAGATTATGTGAAAGACCCTAAGAAAATCTACAGGGAAAGATTGTGTGGAAAGGAGGAAGATTAGGTGGTGGAAAGGAGGAAGATTAGGAGGTGGGGGAGGAGGAAGATTAGGAGGTGGGGGAGGAGGAAGATTAGGAGGTGGGGGAGGAGGAAGATTAGGAGGTGGGGGAGGAGGAAGATTAGGAGGTGGGGGAGGAGGAAGATTAGGAGGTGGGGGAGGAGGAAGATTAGGAGGTGGGGGAGGAGGAAGATTAGGAGGTGGGAAGGAGGAAGATAAGGAGGTGGGGAGGAGGAAGATTAAGAGGTGGGTCAGCCTCTTACGTCTCAAGATAAAAAAAGGAGATTAACTCACTTTTTATCGCATCATGGAGGGACGTGGGAGGTGGAGGGGCGATATCTTAGAAGGATCTCTCTCTCCCTCTCTCTCTCTCTCTCTTTCTCTCTCTCTCTCTCTCTCTCTCTCTCTCTCTCTCGACCACCCCAAATCAGCGAGCCAAACGTAGCGGGTGGGGGACAGTACGTGATCTGGACCTCTAACGACCCCCTCACACCCACACCCACCCACACCTACACCCACACCCACACCTATGAGACGCCTACACCCAAACCCATACACTACCATCCACATCCACATCTTCACTCACATCCGGACACCACCATTCATACACCGACATCCACACTTATATACTACCATTCACACTACAGCCAAAGCATTTAAAACTACACACACACACCACCATCCATACCTACATATCAATATCCTCATCCACACATCACCATCCACATCCACACCCAACAACCACATCCACACACCATCACTCCATCTCTACCCACAAAGACCATCCACACACTACCACACAACACCATCCAGACCAACATGCACTACCCTCATCCAGACACCACCATCCACACCCACACCCCACCAACCACATCCACACACCACCATACACATCCATACTCACACATCACCACACCCACACACACCCACACCCACACACTACCATCCACACCACCACAATACCTTCCCTTCACAAACGCCACAATCAACCTTACGGAAGACTTGTGACCTATTTCCCACGTGCCTTACCAGCCCCATCACCATCTTCATTATCACTATCACCACCACCACCACTACCACCATCATCATCACTGTCCCCATAATCACCACTACCACCTCCACCATCATCATCATCATTTACTTTTCTGTGACCTTCGCCTCATATACTAGAACGAATTAAGTCACCCTTGCTCCTTCTCTTTAATCTTTTCTCTTCCTTATCTTCTATTCCTATCATCTTCATCATTTTCCTTCGTCTTTTCCTTCCCCTCCTCTTCCTCTCTCATCTTCCCTCTTCCTTCTTATTTTCACATCCCCTTCTATCTCTCCTCATCCTCTGTTACTTCCTCTTTCCTCTTCCTATAATATTTGTTTTCTACGTGAGGGGTGTGAGCTGGGAGCAGGGCAGTGAAATGGCGGGGGACAGGGCGACATGGAGGTGATTTGCTTGTGGCCAACTATTACGGGATTAGGGTGTCTGGCAATAGATAGACAGATAGACGTGACCAAAGTTTAGCCATCTGTCTCTATTCATCTCCCATAACCCCTTCAATCCCATGACGTAGTTTCTCGTTCACTCTTATCTCCAAACGATTTTATTCAGCTTACGAAACTTTATTTTCACTAACCTGAATAAAATCGTCGGTGGTAATACTCTATTCACTTCAACCTGGCCTAAAATTACCATCGTTCCATCTTGAATGCTGAGTTATAGATTAGCGCTTGAGTATATGGTGCTAGTCACGAAGAAGTGCTATGATCTGGGCCAGGTTAAGTGAATGAACTATAGGATGAAAAAGGTAGACGTTGCCGGACTGAGATGATGCCGAGTAAAAGCTAGACTATCTACTTATCTATCTATCTATCTATTTAGTCAGAGCCTTGATCCCGTAGGGGTGGCCACAAACAAATCGCCTCCATGTCGCGCTATTGTCTGGCTTACCCTTCCACCAGCTTACACTCTATTTCTCCACATCTTCCTTCCAGCTAGAAAACACACACACACACACACACACACACACACACACACACACACACACATACACACACACACACACACACACACACACACACACACACACACAAGGCAAGGGGAGGGTGTTGCTGACTCAGACGATTATCTTAAGCTGCATAAGAGTCTGGAAGTAACCAAAAATAATAAAAATAATAATAATAATAATAATAATAATAAAGAAAGTAATATTTTAAAGGTCCCACAGCCTCGTTTGGACTCGACTCACCTGACCTGGCTCCGTCTGGCTTCTACCTGTCTCCTAAATTGAAATCCTACCTGCGTGGTCACCGTTTTTAGAGCATGCTGCTGAGACGGATATGGAGACTCATGATGCGACCTTCTTCCGCGACGGGATTGCAATACTTGATGGTCGGTGGGACAGGTGAATTGAACTTGGGTGAGACAATGTTGAGAATAATAAAAAAAAATAAAAAAATTCTTCTGCGACATTTTTTTTTTTTGAGGGGGGCCGAGAACTTTTTGAAAGACCCACGTATTCATGTACCTACGCCTTTCAGTTTCTCCTCCTCCTCCTCCTCTTCTTCTTCTTCCTCCTCCTCCTCCTCCTCCTGTGATCAGCTGCTTAAATGAGTATTTCACACTAATTCTTCTCGTCGTCCTCCTCTTCTTTACACATTTACTCCTCTTCCTTTTCCTCCAATTCCTCCTCCTCCCACTCTCTTCCTTTTCCTCCTCCTCTTCCCTCTTTCTTACTATTCATCCCTCTCTTCTTCCTCCTCCTGTCCCCCTCTTCCTTTTCCTTCTCCTCCTCCTCTTCTCTTCCTCTTACTCTTCTTCCTCTCTCTTCTTTTCCTCCTCATCCTCTCCTCCTTTTGCTCCTCCTCCTATCTTCTTTTCCTCATCCTCTTCATCTCTTCCTTTTCCTCCTCCTTCCCCATTCTTCCTTTTCCTCTTCCTTCCCCACTCTTCGTTTTGCTCCTCCTCTCCCTCTCTTCCTCCTCCTCCTCCTCCTCTTCTTCCTCCTTCCTTTAGAGCCAGTTAAGCAATGTCACATCAGCTACAAGCCTTCACAAATCCTCACACACTCCTCACCAGACAGCACTTCCGGGTCCACAGCCTACAAAGAGACACCTCAACTGTCTTCCTGGTATTACACAACTGTCTTCCTGGTATTACACACCTCATCTGTCTTCCTGGTATTACACACCTCAACTGTCTTCCTGGTATTACACACCTCAACTGTCTTCCTGGTATTACACACCTCAACTGCCTTCCTGGTATTACACACCTCATCTGTCTTCCTGGTATTACACACCTCAACTGTCTTCCTGGTATTACACAACTGTCTTCCTGGTATTACACACCTCAACTGTCTTCCTGGTATTACACACCTCAACTGTCTTCCTGATATTACACAACTGTCTTCCTGGTATTACACACCTCAACTGTCTTCCTGGTATTACACACCTCAACTGTCTTCCTGGTATTACACACCTCAACTGTCTTCCTGGTATTACACACCTGTCTTCCTGGTATTACACACCCCAACTGTCTTCCTGGTATTAGCTTTCGTCCAGGTATGACCGGCTGCCTATACCCCTTTCACTCTAAACTGGCCCAAATTTTCGTCCTTTTGTAGCTTATTTCACAGAGCTAAGTAAAGGAAAAAGACACTACTACGACTGTACATCCTGTCCACAGCACTTCTTCGTGACTAGCATCATAATGTTAATCTATTGTTACAACTCTGCATTCAGTGTGGAGAGATGGCACTTTAGGCCAGGTCAGAGTAAAAGGAGTATGGAAAGGTATATATGTGAGTGAGGTGGACGGGGCGAGGGGAGGGGGGGAGGGAGAGACCGAGGATGAGATGCTGGGATAGAGTGAAGAGACATATGATAGAGGGAGGTGTGAGCAGGAGGAAAGGCAGCCAAATGGCAGATGATGTCGACATGGAAGCGATTTGTTTGTGGCCACCCTGTACGGGATGAAGGCGTCTGACTATATACAGATAGATATTTACATCATCATCATCATCATTATCATTATCATCATCGCAATCCCCACACAGACAAAACGTGCTTGCTGTATGGATCTCTAGACTATAACTAAAGAAGGGCAACGTCGGCACACATGCCCTGTCTCTTCACAATAAAACCATTTGTAATACTAGAAAGCACACAGAGAGCGCATACCTCCGCCATTGCCACTGCCATTAAAAAGGATCCGGATGAGGATCCGTGGATATAGGATTCGGATCCGGATCCGCCCCAAATTTCATCGTTTCTTCCTTGAACCAAGGCCCACCCTTCCAACAAAGTTCATCACAATCCGTTCATAAATTTTGAGTAAAGTTGCTCACTGACAGACAAACAAACAAACATACGCCGGCAAAAACATAACCTCCCTGGCGAGTACTAGAGTATAACTTTGACACACAGACCCATCACAACCTAAACCACTGCAAACTGCCAAAGCTACGCACTGACCTAAATTATTCAGTACTTTACCACCACCCTCCCCCCCACCCCCCTCCACCCACCAGTCAGTCGTATCTCATAAGTTGTTTGCTCTCACACCCACTTAACCCCTTCACCCCCAGGACGCTTTGATGGCTTTCTTCTTACGCGATTATTAAACTTAAGATCTCTCGTAATTAGGAGGTTAATGCAGGCTATATCTAACTCCTTAATTAGAAGTCTTTTAGAAGCAACTCGTCTGGCGTAAAGAAAATAGGAATCATGACTTATGCTGCCTAAATCATACCCACTTTGTCCCTACTCATGAACGGTAGGAAGCATGGATATTGATTCATGAGAGAGAGAGAGAGAGAGAGAGAGAGAGAGAGAGGGGGGGGGGGAATACATTTACACTGACTCACAACCCGACCACGCAAAATTGATCACGTAGTCTTTAATGCCACAATAATCTTAGGCTTCTCACACATACTCACAAGACTTCCCAGGCGATATTACTCACACGTACACTTGCTCACGTCTTCAGGCTTCTCAAATTGTCTCAAGAAAAAACAAAAAAGAGTTCAAGAAAATTCACCCATTCTTTCAACAGCTTACGTCCTTAGGTTTCTCATGCAAAGCTGCCTACTCATTCACCCCACCGCCCCCATCTCTCCTCCCCTCCCCCCACCCCTCCTCATCCACTCCCCCTCCCCCTCCCCCCGCCCCTCCCCTCCCCTCCCCTCCCTGTTCCTCTTCACCTGGACAAACATCATGAAACAACAAGCGTATTATGGAGCACATAGCACGTAGCGCCGTGTGTGTGTGTGTGTGTGTGTGTGTGTGTGTGTGTGTGTGTGTGTGTGTGTGTGTGTGTGTGTGTGTGTGTGTGTGTGTGTGTGTGTGTGTGTGTGTGTGTGTGTGTGTGTGTGTGTGTGTGTGTGTGTGTGTGTGTGTGTGTGTGTGTGTGTGTGTGTGTGTGTGTGTGTGTGTGTGTGTGTGTGTGAGTGTGTGTGTGTGTGTGTGTGTGTGTGTGTGTGTGTGTGTGTGTGTGTGTGTGTGTGTGTGTGTGTGTGTGTGTGTGTGTGTGTGTGTGTGTGTGTGTGTGTGTGTGTGTGTGTGTGAGAGAGAGAGAGAGAGAGAGAATGGAGGAGGATAAGAGATTACGCTGACATGTGGAGAACACAGGAAGATAACTTAGTGAGCAAGATTATGGGTACTGAATAGGACTGCTGAAGGCAGAATGGCAATATGGAGATGTGTAAGGCAGCATTGCATATATTTTGGAGGGTGAATGAATCGTTTAAAGCATCTGGCGAAAATGCTCCGAAATTTTTGACCGAGTTCTTTAATGAGGAGGAACGAGAGGACGCTGTACCTGATGATAGGGTGAAAACTGAGACGGTGAAGACGTATAAAGAACATGGGTGATGTACTGAAATGAGGTAATTATAAAGGCATGAGTGTACCAAGTCATATAATAATATTAATAATAATAATAGAAGTAATAGTAATAATAATAATAATAATAATAATAATAATAATAATAATAATAATAATAATAATAATAATAATAATAACAATAAATTTGGAAACAACTCTCGACAGCAAGATCTGGGACACTGAACATAAATGACACAGACTGGCTTCATACCAGACAAGGGAACTAAGGATTCATTTATTAGTGCCAGACAGCTTGAAGAAAAGCTTTGGGCTGAGAAGAAAGACCTGTACTTCGTTTTTGTGGACTCTAAGAAGACCTTTGGGAGAGTACTTTGAGGTGGAAACAGGGCAAACGAAGAAGATGGAAGCTGAAGAAAGGACTGTTAGAATGGTCACGAAACTGCGAGGGAGCCAAGACCTACGCAAGAGTGAGTGGAAACCTTTGTGACGAATTTTTCCGTGAAGGGTGGAGCTCATCAAGGTCGTCTCTTGAACCCACTCCTGTTTATTTTAGTGTTCGAAGCTTTCCCACTTGAGTTAAGGACTGGAGTGCCCTGGTTATAGTCAGATGCTTATGTTATTGTATTGGATGCTATGAGTATTATTGGAATAGAGGAAAGATGGCATGAAGGACGGTGACTTAAATGTGAAAGTGGGTATAACCAAAGTAATGGTTAGTACGGCAAAGGGTAACAATGTGGTGGTAGAGAATGGCCTTGTGGTTTATTTAGCAATGGTGTGGGTTACAACTCATTTCTGTGTCCTGGTTAAAACAACGGGTGCATAAAAGAGGAGTGATGCACAGGGTAGGATGAAAAATGCTGTGAACTGTGAGTGTGGCATATGCATGGGGGTATTATGTAAATGACGATAGGATGGAGAGTGGTGGCTTTTCCATGCAGCGTGTATGTGAAGGAATTTTGCTATATGAGAGACATGATCAGTGCTGAGGGTGACGCGGAGGTAAGTTCCGTCACCAGATGCAGACGCTGCTGGAAGAAGTTAAGAAAAGTGTTATCTTACCTGATGCTGTGACGACTAATTCCACAAAATGAAGAAAAAGAAGAAAAGATAAGTTGTCTGTGTGAGAAGTGTGACGTTGTATGATAGCAAACCTTGGCCAATAAAAGATAAAGATGTTAACGGGTTGGAGAGAAATGAGATAAGGGTGTTTAGATGGATAAGTAATGCCTACTTGAGAGAAAAATGGAATAAAGCTGACTGAAACAATTTGGAACACAGTATACTGATTAAGTGATGGGAAAGGGACGACTGAGACGGTATGGACATCTGGATAGGGTGAAAGAGGGCGGCGCGGATGACGAGGATTGCGTCTATTAAGGTTGAAAGCAGAATAGCAACAGGCACACTCAGGAAGACATGGGGTGAGGCCTTAAGTAATGCTCTTTGTGTAAAGGAACTACCCAAAGATGCTGCTTAAGATCGAGCACCTCAGAAACCAGGTATCAGGTGACTAAGGTTAAAGGAGACTCCCTAGCACCTCTTCCTTAGCGATTTATTTTGGGATTTAGGTGATTAATATCCTTTTGAATGTTATCTATGCAGAATACGGGGAGACTAGAATGGTTTATATAAAATGGAAAAGGACAGTAAGGTGTAATAAGCAAAATAAGTCGCTTAGGTAAAGGTGTTAGGGAGCTTCCTTAACCGACTAGAATTTAGATTAGCGTTTTCAGTTCGCTTCAGAATATAAAACACAATTAGAAACGATGACTCATAAAAAATAGAAGGAAGAAAGTGAAGAGTAAATGTGTGTGTGTGTGTGTGTGTGTGTGTGTGTGTGTGTGTGTGTGTGTGTGTGTGTGTTTTTACAAACGAGTTTTATTTACTTTTTCTTCACGGAGGACTGGAAGTTTTACAGATAATTAGGTTACTGTTAATTTTATTTTTACGGGGAATGATCGAGGAAAATGTGGTTCTTTTTCTTTTTTTTTTTAATGGGAGATGAGGCTTCTTTTATGTAAAAATTAGGAGCTTTTTTTTCTATGTTTTTTTACGGAGAATAAATATACATACATATTTTTTACATTTTTTTTTTTTTACGTTAACTGAGGAAGAAATTTTTATAATGCTGAATGTGGGGTTTTACAGTATCATACCCCGTTTTTTCTGTTAGTTTTCTTGGCTTTATATGTTTTACCTGTTTTATGGGTATTCACTCTGCCGTGTGTTTTTTTTTTATATGCTTCTCGTGTGTCGCTGTTTGTGTTGTTTTCGTGTGTTTCCCATTCGCTTTGTTATCTTGTTATTTTGCCCCGTGTGAAGGGTTGCGCTGTATTGCCAAACTAGCTTTATTGGCGAACAATTCTGGTCTGTCTGTCTGTCTGTCTGTCTCTGTCTCTCTCTCTCTCTCTCTCAAAGAATGGGAGGTTAATTGTATTTTGTCTTGCCCCTGTTTCATGTTTCGTTTGTTTTTATTTATATATTATTTTTGTCTACACTGTAGCTGCATCTCTCTCTCTCTCTCTCTCTCTAGCGTAGAATGGGAAGGTCAGAGAGTTGCATTGTATTTGGTCTATTTCACGCGTCGTTTGTTTGGTATGTTTTATTTGGTCTATTTTGTCAGTTTTATTTGGTGTTCTTGTGACACTATTAAAATGTGTGTGTGTGTGTGTGTGTGTGTGTGTGTGTGTGTGTGTGTGTGTGTGTGTTTTGTTTCACAGGATATATGAAGTGTGTTTTTTTTTACTTTGTCTCCATGTGTGGCTGTTTGAGGCCTAAGGTTGGATGTGTGTGTGTGTGTGTGTGTGTGTGTGTGTGTGTGTGTGTGTGTGTGTGTGTGTGTGTGTGTGTGTTTAACAGGGGAACAGAAAGGTGTTTTTTTTTTCCTCTGTGTGTGTGAATGATAGAGGTTTGAGGCTGGAGAAAAGCGTGTGTTAATACAGTAAGGTTCAAGTCCAAGGGATGGCTGGTGCTTTTTCTATCAATTAACCTATTTTAAGCCTTATTATCTTTATTTTCATTATTTTATATGAGATGCCTTTTCTTATCTGTCTGTATCTTATGTAAATACCACAAAGGAAATAGTCTAAAAACAGATTAATATAACTTTTACAAAAATACAATCACCTTCAATTACCTCTGATATGGGTGACTGTGGAAACCGATTTTGATTTTTTTTTTTGGGGGGGAGGGGGTTTGGAAATTACTGAATCCTTTTTTGCACTATTTTCACGGTTGATTTTTTTCATTTTGGTTTTCATTTTCGTAGTCATTTGTGGGGTGAAATTTGAATGGATTGTTTTTTAATGTATGATGTTCATGTTTCTTTTTCTGTTTTTCCCTCCGCGTTGTTTTACTTTCTTCCTTCCTTTTTTCCTTCGTATTTTTTCTTCCTCTTCCCTTCCGTCAGTTTCATCACGATTGTCTTGTACATTTTTTTGCGTTAGCGTATGTCATGTTTCTTTTCTCGTTCTGTCTATCCCTTGTGTTTTATTGGCTACCTGTTCTTCCATGTGTGTTTATTATGCCGCGCTGTCCCCCGCTATTTCGCTGCCCTCCCCCCAGCTCACACACCCCTCCCTCATATACCCCCCCTCTCTCATATATCTCCCCATTCCATCCCCCCCCCCTTTTCTTTTCACTTTCTTAGTTTTATAACAACTCGTATTTATTTTCATGTGTCTGTTTTTATACCTACTGTTTTTTTGTGTGTTTTAATTTTGCTTGTTTTATCGCTTCATTTTTCTTCGTTATCTCTGTTATCGTATATGAGGTTCGGTTTGTTTTTAATGCGTCGGAGGGAGAGGAGGGTTGGGGGAGAGCTGTGTAATCCTATATCGCTCCTGACTTGGTGAGAGAGAGAGAGAGAGAGAGAGAGAGAGAGAGAGAGAGAGAGAGAGAGAGGGAGGGAGGGAATTTTGTGTATGTTCTTTTCAACAGATAAAATTATTCCCGTATTACTCATTTATACGTACCTCTCTCTCTCTCTCTCTCTCTCTCTCTCTCTCTCCTTAAATGAAATACGATGTTGCAATAGAAACAAAATCTGGTCACTTCTCTTCCTCTCCCTTTAACATCTTCATCACTATCATCATCAGTATCACCAATAATTGCTGTCCTCATTATTATCGCCATTATCATCATTATCATTAGTGTCGTCATCATCATCATCACTGTCATCACCGTCATCATCACTATCATTATTATTGTTATAGTTGTAGTCGTCGTCCTTGTCATTCTTCATCGCTTCTATCACCATCACCATCATCATCACCACCACTGTCACCATCATCAACATCATCACCACCATCATCATCATCAATATCATCACCACTACCACCATCATCAATATCATCACTATCACCATCATCATCACCACCACCACTATCACCACCATCATCATCACTACTATCACCATCATCACTATCATCACCACTAGCACCATCACCACCATCACTATCACCATCATCAATATCATCACCACTAGCACCATCACCATCATCACTATCATCACCACTAGCACCATCACCATCATCACTATCATCACCACTAGCACCATCACCATCATCACCACTATCACCATCATCAAGATCTCTCCAGGGTGTGGTGAAGAGATCAGCTGAATAACATTTCCATCTCTTCTCACCTCCCTTCTTCCTCATTTCATTCTCAATCCATTTTGATTTTCGCTACTTCCTTCTTTCCTCTTTGCCTTCCTTCTTCTTTATTTCCTTCTTCGTCTCATATTTCTTTCTATTACTTCCTTCTCTTCTCATTCTGTCCTCTAACTTCTAACATTCGCTACTTCTTCCTTGATTTTCTGCCTACCGCTTCCTTCTCTTCCTTTGCCCTTCTGCCTGTCTTCATCGTGTTTCTCTTCTCCTTTATTTTGCCTATTATCTCAGTCTCCCCTCTCTCTTTCTCTCTTTCTAAATTATTACGCTCCCTTTTTTGTCCTCTTTTCTCATCCCTTCCCTCCTTCCTCACTTCTTACTTTCTCTACTTCTTCCTATTTCATATTCTTCTTTATTTCTCGTTCACCGCGTTCTCTACTCTCTCCTTTATTCTTTTTACCTCTTTATTTCCGCTGTCTGCACTCCTCGTCTTTCAGGGTAGAGATAGAGTGCTAAAAATAATTGGAGGTTTTATTTTTCCTATAAGTAAATTCGTAGTGTTTGATCTCTCTCTCTCTCTCTCTCTCTCTCTCTCTCTCTCTCTCTCTCTCTCTCGCTCTCTCGCTCTCTCTCTCTCTCTCTCTCTCTCACAGTATAAGGGTTGTGTTAAAATATATTGCTTGTTTGTTATCTCTGTTCCTTGCTTATATTCGTTCTTCTTATATTCTCTCTCTCTCTCTCTCTCCCTCTCTCTCTCTCTCACACACACACACACACACACACACACAGCTGCACCATGTCAGTTCCAGCGAAGCGTACTGTACTCTCCGCTGTACCTTGTCAATTCCAATAAAAAGTACTCTCTCTCGCTCTCTCTCTCTCTCTCTCTCTCTCTCTCTCTCTCTCTCTTGCACACTAACAAGTGGATTTTAATGGTTGCTGTATTAATGAACCAGGGTTGAGTGGGAATAGTATTATCATTATTATTATTATTATTATTATTATTATTATTATTATTTATTATTATTATTATTTATTATTATTATTATTATTTATTATTATTATTATTATTATTATTATTATTATTATTATTAGTAGTAGTAGTAATAAGAGCTGCACTTGGGGGAACAGGGAAAGATGAGGGACGTATGTAAAACCAGGCAGCTCCACCGTCCAGTTATATCAGTGCCACCACATGAAGGCGCCCCTCTCCAGTATTATAAAGGCATATTATAAAGGTGACAGTATTAGGTTGCGTCCGCACCAGAAGAATGCGTGGTCATAGTCTTTCACCTTACATTTGCTTAGATTTCCGACCTTTTTCAGTTTATTTCACGTAGCTCAATACCAAAAAACAATACTACGGCTCTACATCCCTACCATACCACTTCTTCGTGACTAGCATCATAATCTACCCTTAATCTGCTGTTACAACTCAGCACTTAACGCGAGATGGCAATTTTAGGCCAGGTTAGAGCAAAAGGAGTATAGTAACATGTACCTATGACAGTACCAACAGCGAGTCCAGGCCAGTCTGAATAATGGTTGAATATTAGAACTCAAGATCTGTGTAGTCTGTAAATCTATGTAACTCTCTCACCTAGGCAATAAAAATAATGATATATCCAAGACCTCGTCTGTCTATCAATGCCCTACGTCTGTGTGATTTGTGTACCTATGTAATTTTTTTTTTTATTTTGACAATACCAATAATGATTCAACTTTCTCTTTCACCTTGACAAAAAACTTACGATAAATCAAGACCTGGTTTGCTTGAATTATAGTGCAGTATGAGAGAGCTAGGTCTGTATCATCCGTGGATCTATGTAACTATGCTGCTCCTCTCACCTTCGCAGCTCCCAACGTACCTGAGTCCTAGTCTAATTAGTGCAATATAAGAGACTATATGGGTTTATCTATGTAACTCTAACTTAAGTCTTGCCTCTCTCTCTCTCTCTCTCTCTCTCTCTCACCTTAACAATGCCAATAACGATGTACTCAAGCCCAGGCCTGTCGGAGTAGTAGTGCAATATGAGAGCTCCGTCTTCCGCCCTCTCGGTGCACCGGAAGCTGGGCGCCTTCATACCTGGGTAGATTAGGGCCAGGTGGTCGTGGAGGGCGTCAAGATTCTGAAGGAGGAGAGAAGAAAATCATAAAGACACGACAGTAAAATATAATGAGAGAAGAAACTTGGGTAGTGTCATATGCGCTGACGAAAGAAAGGAGGTCAAAGAAGAGACATGAGGAAAGGATGGAAAAAGGAGAGAGAGAGAGAGAGAGAGAGAGAGAGAGAGAGAGAGAGAGAGAGAGAGAGAATAAATAACGACCAAATAAAAAGATAATCACAACTATCACAGAAATTCGCTATCTTATCAACCCTCTCAATCTCCTCACGTATTTTTCAAAGTTCATCACTATCTTCAAAAATTTATATACATCTATTTATCTATCTATCTATCTACCTATCCATATCTATTTATTTATATATTATGAGGGAGGCTACGTGATCCTCAGTGACAAAGTTTTCTTCTCGTTTTCTTCTTCCTTCCTCCAGACGATTTTATTCAAGATACGAAGGATAAATGGTGGGTAGAGGGTTAATGAAGGCTTTAACTAATCACCCTATAGTTAAAACAGGAACTTAAACCGTCCGTCTGTAGTAAAAATAAACCGGAACATAAATCACCGAACTGAGGGACTTTAAGGACTCAAAATAATACTTAGAGTGTGACTTGACTGGGAGAATAAGACAAGGATAGAAAAGATGGCAGCTCTCTTCTCTTCGTCTGGCGATAGCGGTAATAATGAAGGAATAGCGTCGTCGTGTTGAAGGGGTTAGAGCCACAGGTATCGTAATTACAGGTAGTGGCTATCGTAATTACAGGTAGCTGCTATCGTAATTACAGGTAGTTGCTATCGTAATTACAGGTAGTTGCTATCGTAATTACAGGTAGTTGCCCTCGTAATTACAGGTAGTTGCTATCGTAATTACAGGTAGCTGCTATCTTAATTACAGGTAGCTGCTATCGTAATTACACGTAGCTGCTATCGTAATTACAGGTAGTTGCTACCGTAATTACAGGTAGTTCCATTTTCCATTAAACTTCCTGGGGGTCCTTTAAAAACATCCTTTAAATAATCGTCTTTAAAGTGAAAGGGTTGAGTTACATGCATTATTTACTGATTTCACTTTTTTTTTCCTCTAAGTTTAATACGTTCATCTGAAGGTAATCTGAACAATATAAAAACAGTCACTGTCGTACTCCGGAAAGCACACAGAATTAGTCTGTTGGTCCCTTCGAGGCTGTTTGTTATACGGAAGGTTATGGCGCAAAAGGTTATGGCCAAGGTAACTATTCTGTGAGTCAAAGACAAGGATAGTACTGCAGGAAGGCTCTCCCCCCCTCCACACACACACACACACACACACACACACACACACACACACACACACACACACACACACTGATCAAATCCTCACATGTAACCAGTTCAATATTATCCTGCGTTTACCTTCTCTAAAGGTCGCTCTCTCTCTCTCTCTCTCTCTCTCTCTCTCTTTCCCTCCCCCCCCTTTTTTTTAGGGTTTAAAGTTACGTTTTTGGAGGCGCTCTGTGCCGGCGAACTCGATTTTATGTGTTTGTTTGTTTACAGTTGAAGTTATCGGATGTATTCTCCACCTCCCCCCTCTACCTCCCCCTCCCCTCCATCTCTCACCCCTTACCTTCCACCTCTCCTCCTTCCCTCCCCTCCTCTATCCCCACCTCCCCTCTTCACTCCTCTCCCGTCCCTTCCTCTCTTCTCTTTGCCTCTCCTCCCTCCTTTCCTCTGCCTTCCCCCTTCCTCTTCTCTCCACCTCCTCTCCCTCCCTCCCTACCTACCTTCTACCCTCCCCCACTCTGTACCTTTCATCTGCCTCTCCCTTCCACACCCTCTTCCCTTTTCTCTCCACGTCTTCTCCCTCTACCTTTTCCTACTCCCCTCCTTTACCTCTTCCCTTTTTCTCCTCTTCTCCTCTCTCTCTCTCTCTCTCTCTCCCATCTCTTCCTATCCCCCCCTCTCCAAATCTCCCTTCTCATCCCCCTTTCCTTCCCTCCAAACCTCCCATCCCATATCCTCTCCTCCCTTCCATCTCTCCCTCCACCAACCCAAGCCCTTCACATCCCCCCCCCTCCCCCCAGAGAGAGACCAAACAGCCACGGGTCTCTCTCCATATCGGTCTCTCTTTGAAGTCTCTGGTCTGGAAATGGGCAAGAGAGGGAATGGCACCTTTTCACATTTCCCCATACATATTTTTGGCCATATACATTTTTGGGGGGTCCGTCTTTTCCATAAAATTTTTTGTGGGGGTCCAGGTGAGGCTAGATTTTCGATATAATTTTTCACTGGTCTCTCTCTCTCTCTCTCTCTCTCTCTTGATGGGATGTTGTGGTTAATGAAGGGCTGTTAGGTCTGCCTAATTAGTTTCGTTTTTCACCAATATATATTCAGCATAATTTCCCTTTTTCGTTGGATGCTCCTTAACCTTTGTTTTTCTTTTCTGGCTTAATATTTCATTCGTCTTTATCTCTTCATCTTATCCACTTTATCTCTTTCTCACTTTCCTATTGTGTTCTTCGTTCATCTCTCTCTCTCTCAATTGCCTTTTCATCTCTCCTCCCTTACTCTCTCCCTCCATTCCTCACCTCTCCCATTTCTCTCCCCCATCCTCTCTCCTCCCATAATTCTCTCTCTCTCTCTCCTTTTCTCAACTCTCCCAATGTTCTGTCCTCCTTTGGTCTCCTCTCCTAATTCTTCCACCGCTTCTACTCTCTCCTGTCTCAATTCTCTCTCTCTCTCTCTCTCTTTCTCTCCTTTGTTCATTCTCTCTCCCTCCTTCGTTCTCCTCTCCCAATTCTCTCTCTCTCTACTTCGTTCTCCTCTCCCACTTCTCTCTTCTCTCTAAATACTTTTCCTCTTTTTAAATTCTCCACTAATAATCTTCCTCTCTTTTCCTCTCTTATTTCATTCCTCTATCACCTTATTTCTCCTCCTTTCATACTCTCTAATTTCCTCTTATCTCTCCCAATTCTCTCCCTCTCTTTTCCTCTTCTCTCTCCTCTTCTTCTCTTCCTCTCTTCTCCTTTCCTCTTCCTCATTTGTTTACATTCCCATTCTTCATTAAGCTTTCCCTCTCCCTCGTTCTCCATCATCATTTACCTCCTTCCCCTTTTTATTCTCTCTCTCTCTCTCTCTCTCTCTCTCTCTCTCTCTCCATCCTCGTCTTTCCATTTCACACATTCTTCCTCTCCTCTCGCTCAATTTCCCTCCCTCACACCCTCTCCCTCTGCCTTCAAATTCTCACTTTCTCACTTTCACTCTTCAATTTCACTCCCTTACTTTCCCCCGCCTCTGGTTTCCCCTCCCCTCTCTCTCTCTCTCTCTCTCTCTCTCTCTTGCTTTCACTGTGAGCAAGGGGAAACTTCATTTGACTGTGTGTGTGTGTGTGTGTGTGTGTGTGTGTGTGTGTGTGACAGAGAGAGAGAGAGAGAATGTGATTTTTGTCCTCTCTCTCTCTCTCTCTCTCTCTCTCTCTCTCTCTCTCTCTCTTTTCACAATTAGACGCCAGGTGGTTCAGTGGATTGCGGCGCCTGTCAGTGATACCGCATTTCTTACGGACACAAATTCGAATCTCAAAGAGGAGGATCAAGGCATTTTCCCTCCCTTGAGGCCTGTCATCTACCTATCTATCTATTGTCAAACGCCTTCATTTCGTAAGGGGTGGCCACAAACAAATCGCCTCCATGTTGCCCTGTCCCCCGCCATATCACAGCCCTCCCCCTAGTTCACACCCCCCTGTCATCTTCTGTTAAATATTTAATCTCAGTCAGCCTAGCCCCGGGACCCTACGCCTTACAAGGGTTATTTGGGGGCGATGTTTGAGCCCTTTCAGTACGATGACCTATTTTTTTTAATGGTCGTGTTCTAAATGGTATTAGGAGCTTGCGTAACACCTTTTCCTTAGCGATTTAATATGGATAATTAGTAAAATCATCTAAAGGTAGTAAAGGAAAGGGTAAAATGGGGTTATCTAATCTAATTCATCATCACTATCATTATTATTATTATTATTATTATTATTATTACATGGATGGGGTAATAAAAGAGGTACAAGGTAGGGTAGTGGATGTTGGAGTGGCCCTGGTGAGAGAGGATAGTGTTTGGAAACTCCCTGTACTGTTGTTTGCAGATGATACTGTGTTGTTGAGTGAAGACGAAGGGGAGCTGCAAGGCTTGGTGGATGAGTTTGAGAGAGTGTGTAAGAAACGGAACCTAAAGGTGAATGTAGGGAAGAGTAAAGTGATGGTCTTTGAGAGAGGTGAAGTTAGTGAATGTACAGCGAGGTTGGATGGTGAGGAATTGGAAAATGTGAGTACGTTTAAGTATTTGGGTAGTATGATGAGTAAGGATGGAGGTTTGGAGGGTGAAGTGCTTGAAAGGGTACAGCAGGGAAGAAAGGTTGCCGTTTCCTTGAAAGCAGTGATAAGAAACAGAGAAGTGAGCATGGAAGTGAAAAAGTTACTACATGACAGTATTGTGATACCAACTCTAACGTACGGAAGTGAAGCTTGGACATTGTTGGAAGGACACAAGTCAAGAGTGAGAGCAGTGGAAATGAGTTATTTAAGAGGAGCCTGTGGAGTCACGTGGAGAGACAGGCTGACGAATGAGGATATAAAGGAGCGTTGTGGTGTTGATGTGGATGTGATAGGAAGCGTTATGAGGAACACACTGAGGTGGTTTGGCCATGTGGAGAGGATGGAGGGTGAAAGACTGACGAAGAGAGTGTATATGAGTGAGGTGGAGGGGGAAGAGGGAGGAGGCCGAGGATGAGATGAAGGGATGGGGTGGAGAGGTATATGAGAGAGGGGGGTGTGAGTTGGGAGCAGGGCAGTGAAATGGCGGGGGACAGGGCGACTTGGAGGCGATTTGTTTGTGGCCACCCCAAACGGGATTGAGGCGTCTGGCAATAGATAGATAGATAGATTATTATTATTATTATTATTATTATTATTACTATCATCAACTCTCTTATACCGATACGAACACCCCTTATTGTTATCATCATCATCATCATTACAGTACTTTCTCCATCACCGTCATTATCATCATCATCATCACCGTCATTATTATCCTCATCTTCTCATCTCACTCTCATTTTCTTTTTCCTTACTTCCTCTTGGCACTCATCAACCACTTAATAAAACTCTACTGCAACACTTATTACTTATACAACCTCTTAAGTACGATGTCTACTACGAACGACTCCCTACCCTGCCTTTCCCCCTTCATCCCTCTTCCCTTCCCTTCCCTTCCTTTCCTTTCCTTACCTATCATCGTCTTCCCTCACCTCTACCTAACCCTTCATTGATCTTATTTTTCTTCTTCCTTTCCCTTCCTTCCTTTTCTTTCTTACCTATCACCACCTTCCTTACCTTTGCCTACCCTCTATCCATCTCCCTTCTCTTTCCTTCCCTTCCATTTCTTTTCCTTGCCCAGCTTCCCTTTCCCTACCTTAACCAACCTCCCTTTGACCCACCTTTTCTCTCCTCTTCCTTGCCCTTTCCTGTTCTTCCCTTCCTTCCCTCTTTCTTTCCTTCCTCTCTTCTCTTTCCTTTCTTTCTCTATCTTCCTCCCTCTTTCCCTCCCCTTTCCTTTTCTTCCCTCCCCTCCCTCTCTCCCTCTCACCCTTCCAACCCTCCCTCCCTCTTTTCATTCCTTCCTCCCTCTCCCTTTCCTTTACTTTCCTCGCTCGCACCCTTTCCTTTCCTTCCCTTCCTCTCTCCCTCTCCCTTTCCTTTCCTTCCCACGCTCCCTCCCTTTCCTTTCCTTTCCTTCCCTCCATCCCTCCTATCCTTCTCCCTCCTTGCTTCCTTTTCATCCTTCCGTCCCACCCTCCATCTTTCCATTCCTTCCTCCCTACCTCTTTCCATTCTTTCCTCCCTCTCCCTTTCGATTCCTTCCCTCCCTCCCTTTTCCCTCCCTCCCTCCTTTCTTCC
>NC_137004.1:4854406-4944406 GCF_032717465.1 Coenobita brevimanus | reverse complement strand
AAAGAAAGATACATAAATTTTTATGTCCCCTACTTCCCAGTCCTTCGTTAACTTCCCTGACAATTAAAGTTAGTTATAAAAATCAAGCATAATTTTCATGGTTGTCGCTTGGTTGGCCAGCTGATGACGCAAACTTAAATATTTTGTTCTGACGTCATAGCAAGCGATTCCAAAGCAGGGGTACCAGGGCCAGATTTAAAAATTTCCTTGGACTTAAGTGGTATACATAACTTTGCCGACAAATTTATCTTTATTTGTATACCAAACACTTAGATTTTTGAGTGGTTATGCAAGTGAAAAATAAGGCGAAATAAAACGATTCCCGTAAAGTTACCTGATTATGTATGACTTTTCTATCGTAAAAATTTAAGATTATTTATTTATTTATTTACTTTTTGCGGTTCCTAAGTTACTAATATTACACCTAAATCTAGAGCTTTTTTTTTCATCTAGCATCATTTTTAAAGGATAAATATACAAGTTCTTATCAATTTTCTATAATTTTTACCTGATTCCATAGCGATTTCTCAGAGATTTTGGGAGTGAGCGATTTTATACCACTTCTGAGAGCAAGTTTACCATCAAAGTGAATCTAATTTGGCAACTCCTCACCTTTTTCCCTTCCCTCATCTTTTTTTCTTTCTTCCTTCATTTGCCTCATTTCCACTCCTATTCTCTTCCCCACCTCTTTTTCTCCCCTCCTCTTCTTTCTTCATCGTTTCGCCCCCCCTCTCTATTCCTCCCCTCCTCTTTTCCTACTATCTTTTCCTCCCACCCGTCTTTTCCTTCCTTACCTTTTCCTCTCTTTGTCTTTCTTCCTCATCTTTTTCTCCCTTCCCTCTTTCCTTCCCCTCCTCTTTTCCTTCCAGTATCTTTTCCTCCCTTCCCCTTTTCCGTCCTTCCTCTTTCTTCCCAATATTTGTTCCACTCTTCCCCTTTCCTCCCATTATTTTTACCTTCCTTCCTCTTTTTCCTCCTTTCCTGTGTCCTCCCTTCCCCTTTTCCTCTTCTCCACTTTCCTCTCCCTCTCTGTTCCTTCCTCCCCTACTCTTTTCCTTCTCTCTTCCTTCCTCCCCTCTTTCTTCCCAACATCTTCCCTCTCCCCCATTCTCCTTTCTTCCTTTCCCTACCCAGCCTCCTAAGATGGCGAAATGCAGACTCAAGACACTATGGTCATCTTTCACACGGAAGGATGTATTACGTAAACCTCATCACTACGACAACACATTCTTATATCATTCTTGCTCCTAGAAAATGAAAGGGTTACTAATACTGTGGTAACAATAGTAACAACAGTAACACCTTGACCGCTGGGAGAAATTACTGAACGGAAATCGCAACGACACGAACAGGAGTGTAGGAGACGAAGACCAACAATTGGGTACGAACGCTTGTATTCTCGTCGGTTAAGGAAGCTCCCTAACACCTCTTCCTTTGCGATTTATTTTTGGTTATGACTGATGAACGTCCCTTTGTATATTATTTATGCAGAGAATAGCAATACTGGAAGGACTTACATAAAAGGAGAGTAATGTGTAATAGGCAAAATAAATCGCTTAGGAAAAGGTGTTAGGGAGCTTCCTTAACAGATCAGAATGCCAGACGAAGTGTTCTTGGCCTCTATTGCTTTACTGAGGAGGGTCAAAGGCCTCACGTAACCTGCTTCGACCTGGATTTGAGTTCTAGACAAACGTGCGATGAGAAGTGATGGATTTGTACAAACTTAATGGACGTGGTTATAAAAATTCCAATACTCCTTAGTTTCGAGGCAGGCATGAGTCTCCTTGATTACTAGTCAAATCCACCCTTTAATCTAACTATACCTGGCCACCAACAGAGCCAAAAGAAGGTAGAGATCCTTGACCGATGAAAACAAAGGTCGACTCTATTTTCAGCATCCCATAATAATGTCATGTCAGGTCACTTGGGGAGAAAGAAGGGGAGAAGGACATTTGCATACTGAAGGAGAGTAGGGCGTTCACATACATGCCCTTGCCAATGTTTGTGTTTGGAGTCTCTGTCTGTTTCTCTCTCTCTCTTTCTCTCTCTCTCTCTTTCACACACACACACACACACACACACACACACACACGCACACACAGGTAGGCAGATAGATAGAACGATGTAAATAGATAGGAAGGTTACCTACACACACGCCCTCTCTTCCTCTCCATATTGCCCATAAACACTTCACATGGAGGAGAGAGGGAGGAGAGAGGGAAGAAGAGAGGGAGGAAGGAGAGAGGCAGGGAGAGAGGGAAGGGAGGAGGGAAGGATGGATGGAAGGAACGAAAGAGGAAGAGGGAAAGAGAGGGAATGAAGGATGGAGGAAGTGGAAGTAGGTAGGTAAGAAGGGAGGGAAAAAGAGAAAAGGAAGGAGGGGAGAGAGAGAAAAGGGAGGAAGAAATGGAGGGAGGGAGGGAGGAAGGGAAGATGGAAGGAAGAGAACAAGTTAGGAGGCGAGGGGGGGGAGGAGAGAGAGAGAGAGAGAGAGAGAGAGAGAGAGAGAGAGAGAGAGAGAGAGAGAGAGAGAGAGAGAGAGAGAGAGTAGGTAGGAAATAAAATGGTGGAGGGAGGGACGAAAGGTGCACAAAGTGGGAGACTGAAAGGAAGTGAATGATGATTGATGGAGGAGGAGGAGGAGGAGGAGGAGGAGGAGGAAGAGGAGGAGGAGGAGGACCACAGAAAGAGAGAGAGAGAGAGAGAGAGAGAGAGAGAGAGAGAGAGAGAGAGCCGACGCCAAATATAGATCCATAACCCCCCCGTTTTGCCAATACTGAACTTTAAACTCACACACACACACACACACACACACACACACACACACACACACACACACACACACACACACACACACACACACACACACACGCTGAGAAAACATTACCCCGTTCTTCCTTCGCATGCGTGGGTGCAATTATAAAGCTTGTTCGAAACTGCTTCATTAGTTAGGAATTTCAAAAGAATAAATACACTACTGATCACCGTTGTACAGTCGCGGACATAGGTACTGATCCACCCCATTACGATAAATTATGAGAAAATGAGCAATAACTTTTGGAACTGTGTCATGCAGTCCCCGGAGCCAATCTTTTCACAATATTGCGTCAGGGTTTCATATTTATACGGCTAAAAAGTGGAAAGACAATGTGGTCAATGAGAGGCGTGTGCAAGGAGAGATATTTGGATATTTGGATATTTCGTAACACCTCTTCCTAAGCGACTTATTCTGTATATAACATCTCATTACCCTCCTGTGTGCTATTGATGTGAAGTAGGTCGAAATTACAACTACATAAACACCATCCACTCACTCAATGTAGTGCTGCCCTCAGATAATTCTACATTTGAGTGACGAGCTCAATGGGGTCCTAAGTTCAAAGAAACTATATTACGCTGGGTGGTAACCATATAACCAAATAAAGCTTGGTTGTTTAGTGGATTAAGGCGCTCCAACCGGACTGTACCAATAAGGGTTTGCGTCAGAGGGTTGGTAGGGGTTTACTGCTCACATATTGCCATTCAGGGGTTAGTGAGGCTGGTCAACATCGTCTTTACTGCCGGATTAAGTAGCCTAGCCTCAGGACCTACGCTACTGATGAGGAAATAGAGGACTGGATAATAGATATAGAGATAGATTAAGCCCAACAGATTACTTCGTTAATGGTTAATGGACTTCCTATTAATTTCTCATATTACACTAAATCTCTTCCTGCGTTACTATTAATTTCCTCCTCTTTCCCTCCCCCCCCCTCCCTCTTTTTTCCTGTTTTCCTCTCCCTACTCTTCTCTGTCTTTCATTTGGTCCTCAGTTCTCTTCATTCATTTTCTATTCATTATTTTCAAAGTCCTACATTGTCCGCGTCATTTCCCTCTCTACACTCATTTTTCTTCTCCCCCTCCTCTCCCTTATCATCATCATCATCATCATCATCATCCTTTTTATCATCATCAACATTATCACCATCATTCTCTCGTTTCTGTTTTCTCGTGTTTCTCCTCCCCCCTCCTCCTCTTATTTCTTCCTCTTTCCTTCCTTCCACTCTTTCCTCCTTTGCTTCCTCTTCTCCTTCATCTCTGTTCTTCTTCACTCTTTCCTCTTTCTACCCTTCTCTTCTGTCTCTCTTTCTTCCTTTTCTCCCTCTACTCCACTTTCCTTTCTTTCTCCCATCCTCGTCTTTCCCCTCTTCTCTTCTTTCTCAGTCTTCTTCTCCTCGTCTCCTACACCTTCTTAGCTTTCTCCCCATTATCTTTTATCTCCCTTTCTCCTTCTCCTCTTCATCTCCACTCTCTTGCCTTTTTCCCCTGCTCTTCCCATCTTTATTCTTGCCCTCCCCCCCTCTTCTCTCCTCCTCCTCTTTCCCTCTTCCTCCTCTTTCCTTCTCCTTTTTTCATCTCTCCTCTTTTCTCCTCCTCTTCGTCCTTCATTTTCTCTTCCTCTTCCTCCTCTTTCCTCCTTTTTCGACAATGTACTTTTTCCTCCTCCTCCTCTTCCTCCTCCTTCTTCCCCTTCTCCTCCCCCTCCATCTCACTCCCATCTGGTCTCTTACTGCCACAAACTACCTGGTCATAAAACAAATATCCAATAGACGAGCATTATCTGACAATTGTCATCATTCTCATCTTCCTCTTCTCCTCCTCCTCCTCTTCCTTCTTCTCCTTTTTCTTCTTCTTTCCATGTCTTACTTCCTCCTTCTGTTCTCCTTCAACTCCATATCATCATCAGCGCTCTCTTCTTCTTTCCATTCCGTCAGTATTCATTTCTCTCCCTTTACGTTTCTAGCCTCAATTATATATCTTCATTATCATCATCATCTTTACCATCCTTATCTTCCTCATTCTCCTCATTCCTCTCCCCTCAACCTATACCTCTCAGTCCTCCTTCTCCTCCTCCTCCTTTGCTTATTATCCTTCTTTCCCTTTTATCATATCTCCATTACACACAGAAAATGTCATCTCGTAAAAGTGATACCCAATTGAGAGGCGCATCAAAGACCATTCTTCACGATCCTTCTCTTCCACCTACTCCTCGTCCTCGTCCTCGTCGTCCTCCTCCTCCTTCTCCTCCTCCTCCTCATCATCATCATCATCACATTTTATATCTATATACTGTATATCTATCTATATACAGAATATGAAAGAGCTGCATTGTTTGTTTGTTTGTCCTTCCATCCCGCCCAAACCAAGGGCCACAAACCCCCAGACTCACGTATATTCTGAATCAGGGTGACCCAAGGATGGTTTTAGGGGGGTCAAAATTCAGATCCGGGTCATTTGCGGTCACCGATAGTGTTTGCCTTTTTCTTTGGCCTGGGCAACGTCGGGTACCCCTGCAGCCCAATTTTTGGCGTGGAGACTCATATGACCTCCAGTTCAGATACAGACTGTGCGAGGCTGACCTCCGAGGTCATTTGAGGTCACCGGTAGGAGGTCACTTGAGGTCACCGGTAATAGTAAACAAGTACGCACAAATACTGTGTGTTAGTCTGCGAAAGCTGAAATAGAAAGTTCCTGGACCTCTTATAATCCCTCTTCTAAAGCACAAGAGGTACAAGGTCTTTCTAGAGTACAAAGAAAGATTGAACTAAAACAAATAGGATTACAGTGTTCGCCTTTTTGGCCCAGGCAACGCCGGGTACCCCTGTGTGTGTGTGTGTGTGTGTGTGTGTGTGTGTGTGTGTGTGTGTGTGTGTGTGTGTGTGTGTGTGTGTGTGTGTGTGTGTGTGTGTGTGTAAATATATATAGATAGACAGACATAGATAGATAGATAGATAGATAGACATAAACAAACAGCGATAGGAGTAAACTGCTATGTATCTTTTTCCGCAAGGGGAATATTCTCTATTGATATATATATATATATATATATATATATATATATATATATATATATATTTTCTTTATGTAGGAACGGAAGGGAGGCTTTAATTCATTTTTGGACGTCCATGAACGGAGGGGGAAGAAATCGAAAAAAAAAAATGGCGTCCGCTGGAAAAAGTGACCGAGTTTTTTTCCGTGTGTGGTGAAACGATGGATTTATTTTGGAAAGTCTTTGACAGTGGAAAAAAAAACTCAAAACTGAAAAAAATATACATAACCAAAATCCATTAGAGCCGACTTCTTCACGTGTGCAGAGACGACAGACTATTTTTTATTGATTTATTTTTTGATTTTTTTACGGTTAAAAAACTCGAAACCGCAAAAAAATATAGGAGAGAAATCCAATGAAACTGGGATAGAAAAATCTGGGCTCAGTCTATCTTTCCCTCTTCCTATGACCTCCAGTGTGGCAGCGAGTCCAGGGATCTCGAAATGAATGGATCTTTAATATATACTGTAGGTTTATTTTTGTCCTGCTGTCTTTAATAGGGAAAAGCACTGTTGGTTCTTTGCTCTTCTTTCTTGACTTTAGTTTTTCTTTTGTTTATTTCCTCTCTCTCTCTCTCTCTCTCTCTCTCTCTCTCTCTCTCTCTGCAGCCAAACGTTCTCCTTCCCTCTCCCATTTTTCTTCTCTCTTCTTAATCTCTCCCTCTCACGCCTGCCTTTCATCTCTCCGTCTTCTCCACTTCTCTACTCCCTCGCTCTCTCTCTCTCTCTCTCTCTCTCTCTCTCTCTCCATTCACTCATCCAATCACTCCTCTTTCACCTCTCCCCTCATCACCTCTGTTTTTAATGCCTTCTCTCCTTATCTCCCATCTATGCCTCGCTTTCATCTTACCTCCTTCCTTCCCTCCCTCCCTCCATTCATCCATACACTCTCCTCTCACCTGTCTCCTTATCACATCTATTTGCACTGCCTTCTTTTATCTACTGATGCCTTCCTTCTGTCTTTCCCTCCTTTCCTCTCTTCCTTCCAGTCTTACATAAGGTACAATTTCCTTCCTGTAAACACTCTCCTCCTCTTCCCTCCTCCCCCCCCCTCTCTCTCTCTCTCTCGTCTCCTCTTCCCTCAGTCCCTTCTTACGTCTAGACACTCTTCTTCCCCCCTTTCTCTCCCTCCCCGCCTCCCCTCCCCCCTCTCTCTCTTTCTCTCTCTCTCTCTCTCTCTCTCTCTCTCTCTCCATCCCTCCCCTCCCTTTCATCTTTTTTTTGCTCCCTCTTATCGTATCTCCCTTTTCATCCTTTCCTCCCTTCTCCCTTCTTCAGTATGGCATAGCCTCCTCTCTCTCTATCTCCATTCTTTCCTTCATATCGTTCTAACACTGTCTATCCTCTCTTCTTTCTCATATTTTTTTTACCTCCTTGTCGCTTCCTTTACGTCCCCCTTCTCTCTCTCTTTCTCTCTCTCTCTCTCCTATTATCATAACCTTCCCTTCCAACCTCTCATTTCCGCCCTCCATTTACCTTGTCCCCCTTCTCTTCCTACTTATTATACTCCTCTCCCTTCTTCCCTCCCTCCCTCCGTTCCCCCAAGCCCTGTCTTTCCATTTTTCTCTCTCATCCATTTATTCTCTCATCTTCACTTCCTTTACGCATCTCTCTCTCTCTCTCTCTCTCTCTCTCAACTTCTATTTTCATTACCTCCTCTTGTCATCTCCCATTTCCGCCCCTCTCTCATCTCTCCCTTCCACTCTCCAATCATCACATATGCTTTTGCCCCACTTCTTCCCCTCTCCCTTTCTCGATTTCCTTTCATCTTTCTCTCCCTTCCTCCTAAGTTTCAACACAGCATAACTTCCTTCTTCCTTGTCTCCGTTCTCTTCGTCCTTCATCCATTCCTTCATCGATCCAGACACTCTTCTTCGACTCCTATCTTTCATTTTTTTTTCTATATCATCGTCCTTTCTTTTACGCCTTCACTCTCTCTCTCTCTCTCTCTCTCTCTCTCTCTCCTCATCCGGCCAAGCATTTCTACTTGTTTCATTTCCCCTCATCTTTCTGTCATTATTTCCTCTTAGCCTCTCACTTTCAAGCCTTCCTTTCGCCTTTGCCTCACTGCATCCTTCTACAAGTATTCCTTCCTTCCATTTATCTTATCTTTTTTCCTCTTTATTGCCTTTCCTTCTCACGGCTCCCTTTCTTCTTTCCTCCTTCACTTCCTTTCTCCCTCCCTTCTTCCTCCTTTCTCACTGTTAATTTTATTGTTGCTATCTCCTCTCTACCT
The DNA here is from genome assembly GCF_032717465.1 of Coenobita brevimanus. Classification (NCBI taxonomy): domain Eukaryota; kingdom Metazoa; phylum Arthropoda; class Malacostraca; order Decapoda; family Coenobitidae; genus Coenobita; species Coenobita brevimanus. The sequence goes on along the minus strand of NC_137004.1, from coordinate 4,936,302 downwards.
TTCACCTTTCCCTGCCTCTCTCCTTACTTTCCACTCGTTCAACCACTCTTCTTTCTCCTCTCTACTCCTCTCTTCTCATATTATAACCTCTTTTTATCTTCCATTTACTCCCTGCCTAACATCATTCCCTCCTTCTCTCCCTCCCTCTCAAACTTAAATATGCTATAATTTTTTTCCTTGTCTCCAATATCTTCCTCCCTCCCACCCTCCATCTAAACACAGTCTTCCCACCTCTCTCATTTTTTTTTTTTACTTCCTCGCCGTTTCCTTCACCCTCCCTTTCATCTTTTCTTCCTTCCCTCCATATCTCCCTCCCTACCTATCTACCTCCTCCCTCCCTCCGTCCCTCCTTCCACTCATCCATCCAAACTGTCCTTCCACCTCTCCCTCTTCCTGCTTTCCCATCTTTTGTCTTTCACTGATAAATAAATAACTTTCAATGTAACTTACACAATAACAAACAGCCACGAGAGGGCCAATCTATCTGTTGCTGTCTGCTTTCTTTTTTACTTCTTTTTTCTTTATTTTACCTCTTCCTCTTTCTCTTTATGTCTCCCTTTAATCTTATCTTCCCTATCTTCCTCCCTTTTAACTCAGCTTACTTCTTATCTCCACTCCTCTCTCCCTTATTTCTTCCCCCCTCAATCATTTCCTCTCTACCTCTCTTTCTCATTTTTTACCCCGTCTCTCTCTCTCTCTCTCTCTCTCTCTCTCTCTCTCTCTCTCTCACTTCCTCCCCTTCCTTCTCTTCCTCCATCCTGCCACCCATCCATCCACTCTCCCTCATTTTCTTTATATCTTCTATTATCTTAACCTCACCTGCTTATCTCCTATTTACGCGTCAATTTTTTCTTTCCCTCCCTTCCTCCGGCATTTATGGAAGTTACGGATCTCTCTCCCTGTCTCTCTCTCTCTCTTTCCATCTTTTTTTATCGGATACCTTTCATCTCCCTTCCCCCTCCTTCCAACTATAAATAGGGCATAACTTCCTTCCTCCTTGACCCACTCTCATCGTCTGTCCTCTCTCCCTTCATCCATCCAAACACTGTCTCTCCATTTCTCTCTCTCTCTGTTTTTAACCTCCTCGTTGTTTCCTTTAAGTTCCTCTTTCATCTTCTCGTCCACCCCCCTTCTCTCTCTCTCTCTCTCTCCTTACGTTTCTTCTCGTCCGTCCATCGAGTCATCCCCACCACTCCCTTTCATCTTTTACTCCCTCTCCCTCTCCTTCCCTCCCTATTACGGCACCGTTTCATCTTTCCCTCCCTCTCTCTCCCTCCCCCTCTCCTTCCCTCTCTTTCACGGACCTGTTTCATCTCTCCCTCCTTCTCTTTCCCTCCCCTGCAACCAAAAACATCCAACCTCCTCAGTGTTATGACTCCCTAGCAGCGCCCCCGTGTACCTGTGCCCACTCTATTCACACCTTGCTCATAGATTTGTTGACATCGGAGGTAAACACACAGAAAACGGGTCACTGCTATTTTTTCGGCTCTAGGGGCGGTGAGGGCATAAAAAGAGGAGGTGATATAAGAGGAGGAGGAGGAGGATTTAGGAGAGGAAGGGATTGAAGAGAGGGAGGTTTTAGGAGGGTTTTAGGAGAGGAGTGGGTTTAAAAAGGCAAGCGTTAGTCGAGGAATAAGAGAAAAGAGATTTAGATCACAGGGATGAGAGAGGACGGTTTTAAGAGACGAAAAAAAAAAAAAAAAAAAAAAAGGGTTTAGAGATGAGAGAGAGAGAGAGAGAGAGAGAGAGAGAGAGAAGGGAAAGGAGGTAGTGGAAAGGATAGAGAGTAAAAGAGAAAGGGAAAAGGAGAAAGAGGAAAGGAGAGAGGGGAAAGAAGAGAGAGGAAAGGGGACAGGGGAAAGGAGAAAGGGGAAAGGAAAGAGGGGAAAGGAGAGAGTGGAATGGAGAGAGGGGAAAGAGAGAGTATATGAAAGAGTGACAGCGGTGAGAGAGGCGCGAGAGGCAAGAGTCACCAGCAGTTTACAAGCCAGGTAAACTCTCCCTCCACCTGGCTGTGCAGTATACGTAAGCAGAAGCTGACTGATTTAGGGATTGAGTTAAGAGAGCAATAACTGACTCCACCCATGAACACAAGCGCTTTATCACCATCACCACAACCACCATCATCATTTTCACCCTCCTCCTCCTCCCCCTCTTCCTCCTCCGCATCATTATCATCCATCATCACCACCACCATCATCATCATTTTCATCCTCCACCTCCTCCCCCTCTTCCTCCTCAGCATCATCATCATCCATCATCATCACCATCATCATCACTCCTCATCTTTTTTCCCATTTACAGGTGTGGTAGTGCTGTAGTGTTTTGTTGTGACTGTTTCATTTTCGTCAGGCCATTACCGGATAATTTTTCCCAACTTAAAAATTATATATCTTTTGCAGTGAGGGCTATATCTAACCTCTATATTTGTATGAGTATTCCCTGACCAAATAAAAATCGCTTGGGCATGTTGCTGTGGCCAGATCATCTAAAGGTGAACCCGGTGGACTGCAGACTGAAGATATACTCCTCCTACAGCCAACCATCCTCCTTTCCCAGAATAAGGAGGGAGATGAGAGACGTTTGTACAACCGGGCAGTGGAATCGCCTGGCTATATGAGTGCCACCACACGAAGGCTTCCCTCTCCAGTACAATTGGGTATCTTAAAAATGTTATATGAAGATACGTCACCAGGATGAAGTGGTTAATTGGCTGACTATATAAAAAAAAAAAAGTTAATTTCGATTCAATAAGAATTAGTAAAACAGAAAATTAACCCCTTCTCTCCCATGACACAGATTTTCCCCTTTACCTCTGCTGCTTCCAGACGATTTTACTCAGCTCTGGAGAGGTTTTTCGAAATGAGAGGGGGAGGTGAAGGAAAATAATGAAGGCTATAGTTACCCCTGTTTCGAAAAATTTAATAATTTCGAGAAGGCAAGATGGCGATAAAAATTGTTACTGGAATAATGAGGCTTCGATTAAGTACGTTTTCTTAATTCTTGATATCTTAAGGCGATTTTGTTCAGCTTTAAGACGATTTTGTTCAGCCTTAAGACGATTTTGTTCAGCCTTAAGACGATTTTGTTCAGCCTTAAGACGATTCTGTTCAGCCTTAAGACGATTTTGTTCAGCCTTAAGACGATTTTTTCAGCCTGAAGACGATTTTGTTCAGCCTGGGGAAGACTTTTCTAAATGGGCTCGATACACAGTCATGAATCCCGACCCATAGGCAGCGTAGGGGTCCGGGGCTAGACTAGTTAGACCCGTATTCTCGTCGGGTAAGGAGGTTCCCTAAGACCTCTTACCTAGCGATTTATTTCTGGATGTCTAATTTATATCCCTTTGAATATTATTGATGCTGAGTATGGCGATACTGGAAGGATTTATATATATGACACAGAAAAGGACAGTAAGGTGTAGTATGCAAAATAAATCACTCAGGAAAAGGTGTTAGGGTGCTTCCTTAACCGACAAGAATGGAGGCCTTAGTCCTGACATTTAAGGCTAGGAAGACCAGTCCCTCTCCCCTGAGTGGGATTAGATCAGCAATAAACCCTCCCCTTCTCTAACGGAACGCCTCAATTCACTAGGCTACCAACATCATTCAGTGTAGTCCCATGAAGGTAGCGCTACATCGAGTGAGTGGATAGTGTGCGCCCTTACCTAACACCGCTACATCGAGTGAGTGGATAGGGTATGCCCTTACCTAACACCGCTACATCGAGTGAGTGGATAATGTACGCCCTTACCTAACACCGCTACATCAAGCGAGTGGATAGTGTACGCCCTTACCTAACACCGCTACATCGAGTGAGTGGATAGTGTACGCCCTTACCTAACACCGCTACATCGAGTGAGTGGCTAGTGTACGCCCTTATCTAACACCGCTAAATAGTGAGTGGATAGTGTACGACCTTACCTAACACCGCTACATCGAATGAGTGGATAGTGCACGTCCTTACAATAACAAACTGCAAATAAACGCTACCGTACTGAAGGGATTTAATAAAGCAGACTTTACTGATATACCACAAGATAAACTCCCAATAATACCAATACACCAATCCTGTGTGAGTCTGTCCTAGCATGTATTCAGTATGGACGGTGGGTCTTTGTGTCGAAGTGGTGACATGTCGAGGTGTAAAGTTCCAGGGAAGACTGATGGGCCTTAAGGAACGGGCTATTTCTCTTATGCCCAGAGTCAGACACGTAAAAAAAATATCAAAAGGTGGGTTTCAATACTTTACAAAAAAATAAAAAATAAAAAAAAATAAAATGAAAAACAAAAAAAGGAAGAAGCTTATCAGGTATAAAAATAATAATATTTTGAATATATTGGCAGACGCTCTCAAACTTCTTCCTTATTAAAAAAAGTTAGAGAGAGAGAGAGAGAGAGAGAGAGAGAGAGAGAGAGAGAGAGAGAGAGGCGGAAGTGAGGGGTTGAGATAACAGCAGCCTCTAAAGATAGTGGGCATCCCAGCAACCACACAACACAAACATTAACAAACAGCAACAACAACACAAACACAACAACAACACAAACACAACAACGACGCAAACATAACACACAAACACTACAACGAAACACTAAAAGCCAAACACAACAAAAACACAATATAAACACACACACACACACACACACACACACACACACACACACACACACACACACACACACACACACACAATCAATCAATCAATCAACAACAATAATCATGAAAACAACAGAAAAATGACTAAGAGAAAATAAATAAAATATACAAGATACTGAAAAATATATGGTTAAAATTTGCATCAGTGAAGAAAAATGAAAATACAACAGACTGAATCGCAGAGGAATATATGTTTGTAATATTTAGGTATCATTGTGTTTGTGTAAGTATGAATACATGTATGGATGAATGGTGTGTGTGTGTGTGTGTGTGTGTGTGTGTGTGTGTGTGTGTGTGTGAACAGATCCCTTACATAACACATATTAACACAATATTTACCGGTCCATAGTATACAGTAATGTACGTATTTAAGTTATCTTGTATGTCAAATTATCTAACTCTGTACAGAATTAAACATACAATATTTACTCTTATTAAGAAGCAACACAATAAACATTTATCCTTGTCAATGTTTACTGGCCTTTAAAGACTGTATTCCTCGCTCAGTGGCAAAGGGGCAGGTAAAGGTGAGGGTAGGGTGGATATGGGCAAGGACCTCTCTCTCTCTCTCTCTCTCTCTCTCTCTCTCTCTCTCATTCCTTCACTAACTATCCCTTCCATTTCTATGTTTTCCCCCTCACCACCACCACAGTCCACAATCATTTTCGCCTCTCCATTCTCCTCCTTACCGCGAAATCACATTCCACATTTCCATCCTCTACCCTCCACCCAACACTAAGCCACTCAAATAAATAAAAACATGGGGTAAAACAGCTATTAAAATCCCTCAACCATACGTATTGTCTATAAACTTCCTCCTGACTTTTATACCACAAATATTACCCTTCCTAGATAGACATGAGTGCACCTACCCACATCTACTTCAGTACCCCTACGTATTATAATTAACAAGAACCTCACTCTGCCCTCACTCTAATGCCACCTCTTACGCCACTACACACTTCCCCACCTCATGCGCCTCACTCTCATAACATAGACAAACTTTCGATATACTCGTACGGTAAAAAGAGAGAGAGAGAGAGAGAGAGAGAGAGAGAGAGAGAGAGAGAGAGAGAGAGAGAGAGAGAGAGAGGAATGTTCCCTGAGAGCGTCCGGCAGAAGTGGCTGGACATTTTTTTTTTTCTTTTTTGGTCCTCCTGTTTCACTTCTAGATGAGTTGGGGCTGCGACAACAATTCCATTCTTCCTTTCTTCCTTTACAACTCGAGCTATGAAAAAATCCCAGCATTTTTCCCGCTACAACAATTTTTCTTTTTCCTTCTTTTTTCCCGGATACAGAGACGACTTTCCTTTTTCTTAATTTTTCCTCCACAAATACGGCTTTCATATTTTTCCTTGCAACTCGGATTATTTACCGGTCCCCATTTTTCTCCCTACCTCTTCCATCCTCTACCCTCTTTCTTTACCCCATTCCTTTCATCCTTCTCCCTTCCCGTACCAGTCCACCTCCTACCCTCTCCCTTCTCCCTCTTCCTTCTGTCCTCCCATGTCAAGCTAACTATTATCATTTTCTGCTTCTTTCCTCCATCCCTCCCTTTCCCCTTAAAACTCCATCTACCATTTCTTTTGTCCTTTCTTCCATCCTCCTCCTCCCACCCCCATTTTTCTTGTTCCTAGTCCTTCCTTCTTCCCCAAATCCTTTCCCTGTTTTCCTTCTCCCCATCCTTCTCGTTTCCCATCCTATATTTCACGTCTTTCCTTCTTCCTCCTCCCCCCCGCACTTCCACTAATCTCATAGTACTTCAGTTCTCCTTTCCTTCAAGTTTTTCTTTTCCCTTAGTCAATTCTAACTCTCTTCTCCTACCTCCTCCTCACAATCCTTCCTCCCTCTCTCCGTCCCCAACTCTGTCTCTTCTTTCCCTCCATCCTTCTCTCTTCTCAAATCCCATTCTCCATCTCTCATCTCCCCTCCTCCTTCCATCCTACTCTCTCTCTCTCTCTCTCTGCCTACCTACCTACCTACCTCCCTTCCACTATCTCTACATCCTCCCCTCTATTCTTTTTCCTCTCCACACCACTCCTCCCCCTCTCTCTTCTCAAACCCCATTTTCCATCCCTCATCTCTCCATCCTCTCCCTATTCACCCACCTCCACTTGTCCCCATCCCCTCGTCAATGCCCTGTCAATATTTACACTCAAACAACCACGTTAAATGATCTACAAATATTACCTTCTCAATAAACATACGCAGGTAAAGGCAGGTAAACTATTTCCTAATGGGTTGGACTCAAATAAAAAGCTAAATAGGTGTGCACAGGTAGAGGCTTGGCTGAAGGAAGGACGAGGCACGGAAAGGTAAAAAATGCCTTGGAATTAATTATATGTTTACCTGGCTATACCGTGGAGAGTGAACTGGGGAAGAGAGGGAATTGGGAGGGAGGAGGAAAATGATGAACTGGAGGAAAGGAGGAGAAAAAGGAAGAGAGGGATGAGGGAGGAAGAAAGAACAGGGGGGGAAGGAGAGGAAGGAAGAGAGAGAAATGGAAGGAGAGGAAGGAAGAGAGAGAAATGGAAGGAGAGGAAGGAAGAGAGGGAACTGGGAGGAAGAAGGAACTGTGAGGAGGGGACGAGAAAGGAAATGGGAGGGGAGGAGGAGGGAAGGAAGAGAGGAATAAGGGAAGACGAAGGAACAAGGAGAGAAGAAGTGGAGAACGAGGAACGGGGAAGGAAGGAGAGGAAGGAGGAGGGATGAGGGAACAAGAAGCAGGAGAGAGAGAGAGGACGGAAGGAGGAAGAAAGAACCGAGAGGAAGAAGAATCTTGGAGGCAAGGAGAGTTGAACGAGGAACTGAATGAAAAGGAGGAGAGGAAGGTAGAGGGATGAGGGATGAACGTGCTGCGAAGAAACGACGAGAGGAGGAAGAAGGGACTGGGACGAAAAAGGAACTGAGAGAAGAGGAGGAAACTGGAGGGAAGAGAATCAACAAGGGGAGGGATGAGGAGTTCGGAGGTAAAAGAAAGAACTGGGAAGGAAGAAAGAAAGAAGAGAAAAGGAACAGTGAAGAAGGAAGGCGGAAAATGAAATGATGGGAAAGCATAAGAAAGTGAAAGGGAGGAGGGAGGAGGGTAAAGGGAAGAGAAATGTAATATGCAAAATAAATCGCTAGGGGGGATGTGCAACGGTGCTTCCCAAGTCAAGGAAACTGCGGGCGACGTGCTACACTCCTTTCACCTTAACCTGGCCCAGATCTTCGTCCTTTTGCTGCTTATTTCACGTAGCTCAGTGGCAGAAAAAGACAATGCTACGGCTCCACATCCTCTCCATAGCACTTCTTCGCGAATAACACCATATTACAGTGTTAATCTATTGCTAAAACTAGGTATTTATTAGAAGAGATAATCTTAGACCAATAAGAGTTTTAAAACAGGAATAGGAAAAAAAAAAGAGTCTAAGGTTCATATTCTCTACGAAGGCTCCCTAGCACCTCCTCCTTAGCGATTTATTTTTGGATATGGCCGGTTGATATTCTTTTGCACGTTATCTATGCAGAGTATGGCGATATTGGAATGATTTATATAACAAAAAAAAGGACGGCGAGGTGTAATAAGCAAAACAAATCGCTTAGGAAAAGGTGTTACGGGGCTACCTACTTCCTCGTTGAATTCTTAGTGACTCCTGACGATTTTACTTAATTAAAGGAAGACATTTTACATTTCATGGGGCACTCGTGAATAGAGACTAATAAATAAAGACTCGTGAATAAAGACTCATAAATAAAGACTCGTAAATAAAGACTCGTGAATAAAGACTCGTGAATAAAGTCTCGTGAATAAAGACTCATAAATAAAGACTCATAAATGACGACTCGTGAATAAAGACTCGTGAATGAAGACTCGTGAATAAAGACTCGTGAATAAAGACTCGTAAATGAAGACTCGTAATTAAAGACTCATAAATGACGACTCGTGAATACACTCATAAATAAAGACTCGTGAATAAAGACTCGTGAATAAAGACTCGTAAATGAAGACTCGTGAATAAAGACTCATAAATAAAAGACTCATAAATAAAGACTCATAAATAGAAGATTCGTAAATAAAGACTCGTGAATAAAAGACTCGTGAATAAAAGACTCGCGAATAAAGACTCGTGAATAAAGACTCGTAAATAAAGACTCGTGAATAAAGACTCATAAATAAAAGACTCATAAATAAAGACTCATAAATAGAAGATTCGTAAATAAAGACTCGTGAATAAAAGACTCGTGAATAAAGACTCGCGAATAAAGACTCGTGAATAAAGACTCGTAAATAAAGACTCGTGAATAAAGACTCGTGAATGAAGACTCGTGAATAAAGACTCGTGAATAAAGACTCGTGAATAAAGACTCGTAAATAAAGACTCGTGAATAAAGACTCGTGAATGAAGACTCGTGAATAAAGACTCGTGAATAAAGACTCGTAAATGAAGACTCGTAAATAAAGACTCATAAATGACGACTCGTGAATAAAGACTCATAAATAAAGACTCGTGAATAAAGACTCGTGAATTATGACTCGTGAATAAAGACTCGTGAATAAAGACTCGTGAATAAAGACTCGTGAATAAAGACTCGTAAATAAAGACTCGTGAATAAAGACTCATAAATAAAGACTCATAAATAAAGACTCATAAATAAAGACTCGTGAATAAAGACTCGTGAATAAAGACCCCTGAATAAAGACTCGTGAATAAAGACTCGTAAATAAAGACTAGTGAATAAAGACTCATAAATAAAGACTCGTGAATAAAGACTCATAAATAAAGACTCATAATTAGACTCGTGAATAAAGACCCCTGAATAAAGACACGTAAATAAAGACTCATGAATAAAGATGAATTAAATCGTCTGAAAGAATATGAAGAAAAAAATCATCCTAGCAGTAATAAGCATCTCACAAGACAAATAAAATCGTCTGAAGGATAAAATAAAGGAAAATAAAATAAAAATAAATCTCTCCTGACAGCGAATGGGACGAGATGGAGGGCTGTCAGGCTCTCGGTGGCTATCAAATGACAGGATTGGACAGCTTGTTATGGCGACTTTTGAGGCTTGTTTCACCTTACTGGATCCTCTCTCTCTCTCTCTCTCTCTCCTATCTTCAAGCATCTTATCGTCATCTCTCCCTCCATTTCCCTTCTGACCCCGTCTCTCTCTCTCTCTCTCTCTCTCTCAAAAGTCTTAGGAATTTTCTCGTGGCCTTATGAGACTCCCCAGAACACCTTTCTTCAGTTAATTATTCATTTAGCACAACCACTTTTTTTTTTTAAGTTTATTATGGCGGAAAGTAATCAAAGCTCCGTAACACCTTTTCCTTTGCGATTTAGTTTTGGATGTGGCTAGCTGATATCCTTTTGTACATATTTATGCAGAGTACGACGAAACTGGAAGGATTAATGTAGCGAAACAGAGAACAGTAGGGTGTAATAAACAAACTAAATCGCTTAGGAAAATGTGTTAGGGAACTTCCTCAACCTCAAGAAAAGCAGTGGGCAAGCAGTAATCAAGACGGTAGCAAGGTCCATGCACAAGAACTGAACAAGAACTCAACACTAACTCAACAAGAACTCAACACGAACTAATGAAGAACTCAACAAGAACTAAACAAGAACTCAACAAGACCTCAAAAAGACGTCAACAAGAACTCAACACGAACTCAAGAAGAACTCAACACGAACTCAATAAGAACTAAACAAGAGCTCAACAAGAACTCAAACTCTTGGTGCATAAGAAAAATAAAGGTCTCAGAAATTCCTACCTCGGTTTCTTAAGACCTTGGTACAGCATCTTATTTCCAGGGTTAAGAAGTATACAAGGAGAAAGATACAAATCAAGAAGGGAAAATCTAAATCTTGCAGTCGGCATACTTGAAAAAAAATCAGTATTTCTTTTTCAACTGATGACCCACTGCCAAAAAAAAAAAAAAAAAAAAAAAAAAAAATGCAGTAACACCTAAGTACTTCTCCACGAAAATTGTTCATCTGTGCTACTGACTATCCATGTACTATCAATTTATTACACTGGAAGGAATGTACTTTGTCTGCTTAAAATTACCCTCTCTCGATCTTAAAAGCCGAGCAGCACCGTGGCATTAATAATTAGAATATGGTACTGCTCACGAAAGAATACTATGATGAGCATGGTATTGTTTTAGTACTGGCATTATAAATTCTGCCATTGAGCCACGGGAACTATAGTAGAAAAAAAAATTAGGTTAGGTTATTGCAAAAAAGGATACTGATTTATTTATATCGGCTTCATAGGCAAACGAGAGGGTCAAGTTCATATAAAAATCAAGCGAAAAATTGGGTAAAAAAATACAAGCACCGTAACCAAAATAAAAAATAAAAAAACATGCAAAGCAAACAAGAAAAGCGATTCAAATTTACAAACACAGCCGTAGAAGAAGTTTGCCAAATTTACTTACAAAAATGAGGGGCAGATTAATCGCCAGAACATGCAGAACAGAGGGTCAAATTTACAGGCAAAACAGTAGTACGAAGTTACTTACCCAGCAGGAGGAACAGTGGATCAAGTTCAGAAGCAAAGAAGTGAAACAAATTTACAGGAAGGGCAAGGAAAAAATGAGTCAGATTTACAGGAAGAAAAAGCAAGGAAGTGGGTCAGATTTACAGGCAAAGTAAGGAATCAAGTGAGTCAGATTTACAAGCAGAATAAGCAAATACTGGGTCAGATTTACAGGCCGAATAAGCAAAAAAGTGGGTCAGATATACAGATTGAGTAAGCAAAAAAGTGGTTCAGATTTACACATACAGTGGGCAAAAATGTGGGTCAGATTTACATATACAGGACGCAAAAAAGTGTGTAATATTTTTTGCACTCACCCAGGACCTTCTCAGCAGCACCCACTATGTTGTATGTGATCTCGTCCTCGTAGGTTAGGCGGACGAGGAAAGAGCCGTCCATGTGTACCTCTGCCTCTCTCCTGTGGGCGAGTGGGAGTGAGGTGAGTGAGGGTGAGGGAGTGGGAGTGAGAGGGTTTAGTGGGGGTGCGGTGAGTGGGAATGGGGTGAGTGGGAGTGCGGTGAGAGAGGAAGTTGGGTGAGTGGGTGTGAAGTGATTGGTTGAAGGGATTTAGCCACCAATAACCATTTTCCAGATAATAACAAAACAAACACCAACTACATATGCCCTCCTCTCCAGCCTCCTCCATCACTAATAAAAACTAATTAAAAAAAACATGATACCTAAATCATCTCCCTCTCCCCAGCACCACTTCCTCTCCGTCTCATCATGGCCGCCTGAGATGTCAATATGATGATAAGGGCAAAGGGCGGAAAATGGTATCTTACGGGGAGTTAACAAACCATAGATTTTATTAACTCAAGGCTCTCTCTCTCTCTCTATGGACGACTCTCTCTCTCTCTCTCTCTCTCTCTCTCTCCAGGCCTCTTTCCCTTTCTTCCTCATAATTAGTGTAAGAAATACTACCCTATTAGCGGAACAGTAGGAGAAAATAAATCGGAAGAAAGGTAGGGAGTATTTCTTTTACCTATGTGCCACCTCTTTTCACCTTCATGCCCTTTGTAACTCTCTTCCTTTGCCCTTTTCCTTTTCTTGCCCATTTCTTTTCCTTTTTTTTAAGCCACCTTTTTTACTCTAAGCCTTCTGTAACTCACTTCTCTTACTCTTTTTCTTTATTTTTTCATCTCTTGCTCTTTACCATTCAATCGACACACTTTATAACTCACCTCCCCTTCTCTTTTCCTTACCTTATTTTGGCTGCCCCTTTCAATTCAACGCCCTTTTAAATTCACTTCCCTTGCCCCCCCTTCCCTTTTTTTAACCTTTCTTTTTTATAGCCATTTTATACTCAAAGTCGTTTGTAACTTATTTCTCTTGTATTTTTCTTTCTTTATCCCACCCTTTTTCCTGCCCTCTCCCATGTACTATGTAACTAACTTCCTTGTAATCTTTATTTTTTTTTTCCTTGCATTTTAGCTGCCCTTTTTTTACTCACTGTGCTTTATAATTAACTTCTCTAGATCATTGCATTTACTTTATTCTGTTTTCTATCACCAAACCAATCTAATTTTCTTTTTTCCTCTTCCTTCCTTCTTTCCTCTGATTCTTTGCATTCCCGAGTACTCTGAACGTGGAGAAAGCCAGACAACACGGAAAACCGCATTCTCCTCGGGTATGGACGTCCCCTAACGCCTCCTCCTTACCGATTTATTTTTCGATACGGGTGGGTAACATCGTTTTGTGCGTTATTTATGAAGAGTAAGGCGATACTGGAAGGATTTATATAACACAGAAGAGGACAGAAAGGTGTTATAGACAAAATAGGTCGCTTAGGAAGAGGTATTAGGGAGCTTCCTTACCCGGCGAGAGTACCGGCTTTAGATATGAAAGTTAAGCTGAAATTAACCCTAATACTAAATGAATATACACCCTAATATTTACATGAATAAGGACCAAATACACTTTCAATCTTAACCCCACTCTAATGTCGTCTTTTTAATTTTACTTTTGCTATCTTCAAGGGGATTTCGTTCAGCTTAGGGGAGATTTTTCGAACTGGGGGGGGGTTAGATACGGCCTTCATGAACCCCTTCAATAGTCACTTCCAGCGCTACAAAAATCGTCTGAAGATGGGAGGAATAAAATACGAAATAAGTCGGCAAAGAGGTTCATTCCCACACTGCAATGTCAAGGGTGATTTACTCCCCTCCAGACGATTTTATTCAGCTTGGGAGGGACTTCTCGACCTGGGGGGGGTTTGATGCAGCCTTCACGGACCCCTTCACTCCGAGGGGGGGGTCTCCTAGGCTGAAGAAAATCGTCTGGAGGCAACAAGAATATACCACCAAAAAAAAAAAAATGTTATCCTCATGAAAGTCCTGACAAAATTTATTAATATTTTCAAATCTTAGAAAGTGTTGTTGGGGCCATTCTTGCCAATGAAAGACGATTTTATTCAGTTCTGGCAAAACCCCTCATGGTGAAGGGGTTAATGAAGCTCCCTAACGCCTCTTCCTGAGCGATTTATTTGGTCTATTACACCTTACTGTCCTCTTCAAATCTCGTCAGGCCAAAGAGTCTTACCCATACTGAATAAAATCGTCTGGTGAAAGCATAAGTAAAGTCGTCACCAAAATGGAAGTGTTAACAATAAACCTATATTTATCACAAACCTGGAAAATCAACTGCAATGCTGCTGGTGCAACAATTTTTACCCACGAGCAAGATAACCAACAACAACAGTGATGGTGCAAGAATTAACAATCAAAATCAAGGTAAAATTAACAATCAGTATCCAGGTAATTTTGCAACACTGATGGTGCACGAATTAACAACCAGAATCAAGGTAACACTGCAACATTGATCGTGCAACACAATGGGGATACGTAGCATTGCCAATAAACAGTCTAGTGCCCCTTGACCTTTGCATATTAGCCCCGGCCTGATTAATACTGCAATCCAAAAAGCATCAGGTGATCTATCTGTAACTTTACCTGTCATTGGCACCGGGATCAATTTTCTTTTACAGTATTAATTATGATAAAACTGATTCCACTACCCTGCAAATATTAGATTCACAACTCCAGCTATTTCTTTAATTTAAGCTACAACTATTATCACTATTATCCACTTCAGTATACCAATAGTTTGCTTATCTATCAAACTGCCTATCTATCTATCTATCTCACTTCACCAGCTTGGCTCTCCTTATCCTCCTTCCTCATTACCTTGCTGTGTTTCTATCTATCTATCTATCTATCTGTCTATCGGTGTCTGCCTGTCTATCTATCTATCTATCTATCTCGCTTCAGTTTGTCTCTCCTTATCTAATTTCCTTCCTCTTTACCTCGCTTCTTTTCTCTCTCTCTCCCTCTCCCTCTCCACCTACCTACTCCCACGTATCTCCCTCATTCTTCACTTCGTTCTCTCTCTCTCTCTCTCTCTCTCTCTCTCTACCAGTCTGCCTCCCTTCTTTCCTCCTCCTCTCCCAATGTACCTCCCTCCTTCGCTCCCTCTCCCCTTTCTCCCTTCCTATCTTTCTTTTCTATTTTTCTCCCTCTCCCTATCGACCTGTCAGTCTCCATCCTCCCTTCCTCTCTCCATCTACTTACCTCCTTCCCTCCCTCTCTCTCTTTCTTCTCTTCTAACTACTTACCTCCTTTCCGCCTTCATATAATCTCACCTACCTACCTACCTCCTCCTCCATCCACTAATCTCCGTACCTCCCGTCTTGCTATCTCCCTACCTACTGCCTTTACCTACTTACCTACCTCCTGTCTATTTACCTATCATCTCCCTCTGTCTACCTACACCTTTCCCTATTTACCTGTCTTCCTACCTCCAATTTACCTGTCTTCCTTCTAGCCTTTCTCATTAGTCACCTATTTGTCTAATCTTCAACTAATCCTCAAGACAAATGACTTAACAGCTGTAGGATTACGAGAATAATCCTTTAACAGAGTACGCCTCTCTCTCTCTCTCTCTCTCTCTCTCTCTCTCTCTCTCTCTCTCTCGCTCGCTCGCTCGCTCGCTCCTTTATTTATTCCTTCTCCTTCAGTTTTTCTCTCTTAGATATGTACTTTCTTCATCCAGCATATTTTCTCTCTCTCTCGCTCTCTGTCTCTCTCTCTATTAACCCCTTACAGGCGTTTCCCCTCACACACATTTCCCTTTCTCGCGACACACAGTCCCTCGTCCAATCAACTTCAACTCTCTCTCTCTCTCTCTCTCTCTCTCACGACACACCAGTTCCTCGTCCAATCAGCCTAAACTCACGCCAGTGAATCACACTCTCATTCTATCTGTCACCATTACTCTCTCTCTCTCTCTCTCTCTAGTCCAATCAACGTAAACTTGCTCCAACGAATCACTATCTATCCCATTATTCACCCTCTCTCTCTCTCTCTCTCTCTCTCTCTCTCTCTCTCTCTCTCTCTCATTCCATTTGTCACCAATAGTTTCTCTCTCATTGTCACCATGATCTCTCTCTCTCTCTCTCTCTCTCTCTCTCTCTCTCTCTCTCTCTCTCTCTTTCCATTTGTCACCATTAGTTTCTCTCTCTCATTCTATCTGCCACCATAGTCTCTCTCTCTCTCTCTCTCTCTCTCTCTCTCTCTCTCTCTCTCTCTCGTCCAATCACCCTTAACTCCCGCCAATGAAGCACTTAGTCTCCTCACCAGGTATCGCATCGCAGTCCACCACGCCAAACTCGTCCCTCTTTCGTCAGTTTGAAGGACAGTGATTATGGTGATGATGATGGTGATTATGGTGGTGATAATGGTGGTGATGGTGCTGGAGTTAGGGTGTGACGGTGTGGTGATGGTGGTGGTGGTGATGGTGATGAAATTTGGATGTCAAGGTATGGTGATGGTGATGATGGCGGTGATGTTATGATGGTGATTATGGTGGTGATGATGGTGAAGGAACTGTGAAGATGTGGTAGTGGTGATGGTGATTATGGTGGTGATATGGTGCTGGTGTTGAAGGAATAGTGAAAGTGTGGTGGTGGTGATTATGGTGGTGATGATGGTGTTGATTGTGATGGAATTAGGGTGAGACGTTGCGATGATGGTGGTCGTTGGGGGGGTGGTGGTGGTGGTGGTGGTGGTGGCAGTGGTGATGATGATGGTGGTGTTGATGGTGCTGGAATTAAGGTATGAAGTTGTGGTGAAAGTGATTGTGATGGTGAAGGTGAATGTGGTGATGCTGCTGCGAGATAAAGACTGTGGTGGTGTTGGTGGTGATGGTGACTGTGATGGTGATGATGGTAATTGGGTCGTGAAATTATTGTGATGGTGAATTAGGTGGTGACTGGCTGAGAAATTATGGTGATATTAGTGGTGACGGTGGTTGTGGTGATGTAGTGAAGTCTGACTAAGGAGAATGATGAGGGTGATGACGACCATGATGATGATGATGATGATAAACTAGTGATGATGGCAATACAAAATGAATTTAGTGATGATGATGATGATAATGATGATGATGATGATGATAATGATGATGACAATGATGATGATGATGATGATAATGATGATGATGATGATGATGAACTAGCATTAATGGCAATGATATGATAATGAATTTACTGATGATGATGGTGATGATGATGATGATGATGATGACAACTAACCTAACCAGGATGATAGCAATGATAATGAAAATGGATCTGGTGATGATGATGATAATAATAATAATAATAATAATAATAATAATAATAATAATAATAATAATAATAATAATAATGATGATAATAATAACGACACTAATAAAATGAATTCACGATAAAAGGTGAGGGAATATAAAATCAGTAAAGGTATTATTTTCTATTTAATTACTTCTCCTTCAGGTCCAAAGTGCTTTTATCATTAACTAATCGCATATTTATCAGTCACTTCTTTAGCATCTTTCTGTTCATCTTTACATCCATTCTCTCTCTCTCTCTCTCTCTCTCTCTCTGTAATCAGGGAAAGATAAAAGAAGTCACTTTACAAACACGATTAAAGACACACCAATTAGTAAGGAAAGTGAGGCTTGTATAATTCTATGTAACCTTGTCTGTCTGTCTGTCTGTTTGTCTCTCCTCATTCCCTCTCCCTATCCCTTTCTTTTGTAATCTTCTTCTCTTCTTCCTTCATTCCTCTTCTCTTCCTTATCTTTCTTAGCAACTCTCATTACCTCCGCCAAGGAGGTTATGTTTTCACCCCTGTCCGTCTGTTTGTTTGAAGGTTGGTTGGTTTGTGAGCAAGATTACACAAAAACTACTGGACGGATTTCCACGAAACTTGGTAGAAGAATGGGCCTTGGCCCAGAATACACTCCATTAAATTTTGGTGTGGATCAGGATAAGGTGCGGATCCAGATTTTTTTTTTTTTTTTACTTTCTTTAACATTGCGAGGTAGGGCGTTGGCGGAGGTATGCGCTCTACTGAGTGCCATTCTAGTTAATCTTGTCTCTCTCTCTCTCTCTCTCTCTTTTCCCTACGTTTTCTATCATCTTTCTTTCACTCCACCTTTCTTCCATCCTTTCTTTCTTCTCTCCCTACTTTGTTGCTCTCATCCTGTTTTCTCTTCCTACTTTCTTCCTCCACCTTCTTCCTTCCCTGCTTTCTTCCTTTCCATCTTTCTTCCTTCATTTGTTTCCTTTCCTCCCTCTTCCCCTCCCTCCTTTCTTCCTTCGCTCCTTCCTCAGTTTCTTCACAGGTACCTTTCTTTCCTCTCTCCTTTTTTCGTTTCGTTTCGTTTCGTTTATAAAGGCTCCAACATGCTTGCACACCTCAGCCTTGGTCACCTAATGGCGGTTCTCATAGCTGCTCGATCTCTAACAGCCTCCCTATTCAGTCCTTTATCCTTGACGTTAAATTCTATGACCTCGTCCCAGGTCTTTTTCGGTCTGCCTCACGCAACCCCTACCCTCAACGTTTCCACCTCTCACCCTCTGCACCTACCTGTCATCCTCCATCCTCTCCAGGTGCCCAAACCATCTTAATCTACCCCTTCTTATCGCAACACCAATACATTCAAGTCCCATCCTACCTCTCTCAACTCATCATTGGCAATTCTAAACCCTCCCCCCCAGACCTGTCATTCAAAGACGCACTACACATCCATCACTGTAATCATCATCATTATAATCATCATCATCATCATCTCTGTGCGTTTGAGCTTATTTCCTTCACTCCTTCTTATTAATCCTTCTTCATGCCTTTGTTCCTCTTTTATATATTCCTTTTGTTTTCATTTGATCTTTTCCTCTCCTTCTCCCTCCTTTCTCATCTTTCTTAAGTATTAAACAAATATCATTCATCTCTTCCCTCCTCCAATTCTTCTCTTATCTGTTCTTCTTATGTCCTTATTATCCTTTTTACTGCTGCCTCCTTCTTCCTCCTCCTTCCCTTCTCCTTCTCCACTCTTCAAAGTCGTTCGCTTAATTAACTACGAAGCAATTTACCTGTCTCCTTTCTCTCTAATGATCTGCTAATTATTTACCAGGGATATTAACACTCTCAGCTTCCCCTGACCCACTCTAAGCTGAATAAAATAATCTGTCGTTAGATATAATAAGAGAGTTATCCCAACCACGAGAAAGCTAACCTCTTCTGGCTGAGGACGTTATATTTACACTTGTGATGGGGAGAGCGAGGTAATGTGTGACCCAAGGTGCTCTCTCTCTCTCTCTCTCTCTCTCTCTCTCTCTCTCTCTCTCTCTCTCTCTCTCTCTTTCTCTCTCGTCTTAATCATTTACCTTCTTCAATCTTCTTTTGTCAATTCCTTCCACCTCCAATTAGCCCCAACTTTGTACCTTTTTTCTTCTGGACAATATCACATCACATCATCATCATCATCATCATCATCATCACCACCACCACCACCATCATCATCATCACCATCGTCATCATCATTATCAACATCATCATCATCATCATCACTTGCTCTCACCTTCGTCACTATAGCCTATTCTACACTGTGTTACTCTACTTTCCTTTGGTCTCCTTGCTCTTAATTCGTTTCTTTTTGCCGGTGTTTTCTGTTTATTTATCATCTTGTTTTGCTGTTTATAATTAGTTCCAACTCTCTCTCTCTCTCTCTCTCTCTCTCTCTCTCTCTCTCTCTAACTCAACCCACGCCTCCCTCCCTCACATACTCATCCACTCAAATCCTTCTTCCCGTTATCTCCTGTTAATTCGATCTCCAGGCGATTTTATTCAGCTCACAGGAGACCATTAGTATTAAAGGAGGTAAATTCATTCTCCACAAATCTCTCCTTTACTTTAGTCTCTCCAAGATTATATAAAGCAGTGAAATAAAACAGAAAACGCGTCCTTGTATTGAAGAGAGTCATTTCATCTCTTCCTTCCTTCCTCCCTTCCTTTCTCCTCCTCCCTCCTCCCACTTCGTCCTCCTCCTCTTCGTTCTTCTTACTTGCTCACTTCCTTCATTCGTCTTTCCTCATTTTCCTCTTCCTTTCCTCCTATTCCTGTTTTTTCTTTGTTTCCTTCGTCTTCTTAAGGTATTCTTCTTCTTCTTCTTCCTCCTCCTCTTCCTGCTTCTGCTCCTCTTTCTCCTGTTTTTGCTCCACCTCCTCCTCCCAGTCTTCCTCCTCCTCCTCCTCCTCCTCCCCGTGCATCCCTCTCATTCCAAGACTCCATTTGCCCTAATTCCTTTGCTCATTCATCTTAGTCTTCATTTCTTTTTCCTTTTTACTTTCTTAATTATCCCCGCGCACTTGTGGACAGAAGACATGCATTTCCCTCGTCTGTCTGTCTGTTAATCTGATTACAGAGAGAGAGAGAGAGAGAGAGAGAGAGAGAGAGAGAGAGAGAACTGGATAGGACGGAATAGAAGAGAACAGGATACAACAGAATAGGATACGACTGGATAAGAGAGAGAGAGAGAGAGAGTAGGGACCCTAGGCTAGGCTACCACAGTACACTACATTTAAAGGCATATATCCAACCTACAATACTTCCCTTGTCAGCACTAATTTAAAAAATAAAATCCAGTTACGTTTTCACGGATCTAAAATTACCCCTGGCTCTCTCTCCGTCTGGGGCTTTCTAACCACTACCCCACTAATCGTCTTCTCCCACCAAGAGGGCCATAATGAAGGGCAGGGATGCTACGCCTGACTCAAGGCTGGAGTAATGGAGTTTTCTTGAGAACGAGGTAAAGAAGAGAAGACTTATTTGGAGAGAGAGAGAGAGAGAGAGAGTGTGTGTGTGTGTGTGTGTGTGTGTGTGTGTGTGTGTGTGTGTGTAACCAGAGGTGCTGCATGCCCGTCGTAATGGGAGAGGAATGGAAGGAGCGAAAAAAATGTATATATATTGCAGTGAACAAAGAGGGAATGTTAGTGTGATAGGCAAAATAAATCGCTCAGGAAAAGGTGCTAAGCTTCTCTCTAGCGGTGAAGGCCTTGTCCTGCGCATGATTCCTAGGTCAGTTTTCTCTCTTTATAAGGAAGCTTCCTAACACGTCTTCCTTAGCGATTTATTTTTGGATACGGCTAGTTCATATCAATTTGTATGTCATTAATGTTGATAATGGTGACACTTGAATAATTTAAATGGCACAGAAAAGTACAGTAAGGCGTAATCAGCAAAATAAATCGCTTAGGAATAGGTGTTAGGGAACATATTAATTTGTATGTTAGGCTGACAATGATGGTATGTGAGTGACTTCAACGACACGAAGAGGACAGTGAGGAGTAATCAGCAAAATAAATCGCTTAAGAAAAGGTGTTAGGGAGCTTGCTTAAACAAGAATACGGGCCCTACTCTCCTTCAGGTGACTAGAGGGTTTTCGATTATGTTATGCTATGTTATGCTAGTATTGTTATGATAATGTTATATAGTTATGCTACTCGTATGTCATGTTGTTATGCTGATGCTACACTATGTTGTTATGCTACTGTTATGTTGTTATGCTAACGTTATGCCAAGTTATGCTAATGTTATGTTGTTACTATGTTATTAAGGTCAAAGGTCATCCTCCAATCCTTAATTACAGTAAGTCACGGTAGTTTGGTCACCGGTCCCTGTATACTGAAGGACATTATGAAACAGGCTGCTATCAGTTCTCTCTCTCTCTCTCTCTCTCTCTCTCTGGCCACTACACATCGATGGGGTTAACACTGGACTGCTTGCTATAGTTAATGTAGTTCTCTTTTTTTCTTTCCTCTCTCCCCCCCTCTCTCTCTCTCTCTCTCTCTCTGCTAATCCCTTGTCAAGTTCTTATTAAGGCTGCTGATTGGTCAAAATTTGGGCCAATCAGAAAACAGTCATGGAGGTCGCTTTCATGGAGGGGAGGGGGAGGAGGTGGGGGAGGGGAAGGGAGAGGGAGAGAGAAGGGGGTAAAAGAGGGAGGCAGGAAAAGGGGCAGGGAGGAGAAAGGAAGTGAGGGTGGAGGAGTTCAGAGGAGGGGGAGTGGCGGGGGGTATGGAGAGGGGTGGAAGAGGGATAGGGGGGAGAGGATGAGGGAAGAGGGCGGGGAGTGGGGTGGGAGAACGATGGGGGACGGAGGGGGGAGAGTAGGTGGGAGGAGGAGAGAGTCGGGAGGGGGGGAGGGGTGGGAGGAGGAGAGAGTCGGGAGGAGGGGAGGGGGACGGGGAGATGGGTCAGGATGGAGGGGGGAAAGAGGGAGCGACACGACAGGAGGGGAGGGGAGGGGAGAAGGGCTGTGGGGAGGGGAGGCAGACAGGTGTAGGCGGTAATTCTGTGTAATCAGGATGAGAGGTGAGAATGAGGGGAGAGAAATGATGAAAATGGCAGGTGAGAAAATGAGAAGAAAATCATGAAGAAGGAAAAGACGAAGAAAATTATGGATGACGAAAGGTGAGGAAAATTAGACAAAGGAAAATAAGAAAGGAAAAAATGGGATGAGGAAAATGAGGAATGGAAAATAAGTGATGAGGAAAAGGAGGAAAGGAATGTGAAGGGTGATGATAATGAGAGGTGAGGAAGATGAGGGGAAGGGGAAATGAGTAAGAATAATAAGAGGTGGGGAAATGAAGGGAGGAATATATATTAAGGTACTAAACAGTGAGGAGTATGAGGGACGAGGAAGATGTGTGGAGAGGAAAGTGAGCTGTGACAAAAATGGAAGTGAATAACAAGAAGAGTAAATAATTGAATGGGGAAAAAAATTACATGACGAAAACAAAAATCAAATTAAGCGAGAAATAAAGCTCAGAAAAGCCCCAGGGAGCGCATACCCCCGCCAACGCCATTAAAATTTACGACTGACCACTATGTTCCTCTTTTCCACCAGACGGATACTTTTACGGTCTCAGTGTCAGTTAAGTCTACGGTCTTGGTTTGCCCGTTTATACAATTTCAGAGGCCGCATACCTCCGCCAATAAAATTTACGATTTATTCCTGCATCCCGACTCGTATCCATGTCAAAATCTAATAACCTCTTCCTCGACCCACTGCCCACCTATCCACCAGGTTTTATTGAAATCCGATTACAACTTTCTGAGATTTCTTGGATACAGTCACACACACTCACACGGATGAATACATAACCTCTGTCTTACTCCCTTGGTGGTGGTAAAAATGAGGTAAAAAAAAAAAAGGGTTAAAAAAAGAAAGGGGAATAATCACGAGGAAAATGGTCAGGAAAGGCAATGAAAATTAAGAAACTGAAAAATTATGAAAAAAGAAGCAAAGGAAATGATGAAATGTAGAAATAAGGAAAATATTAATTCAGGAAAATGGAATGAATAATAAAAGAGGTCATTATATATGTGAGGAAAAGGAGACGTAAGAAAGTAAGAAAACCAAGAATGATTTGAGGAAAATGAGTCAAGATGTGAAGCAATGGAGCAAAAAAAAAAAAAAAAAGTGCAAAGAAGATAAATTATGAGAAAAAAAGTAAGAAATGAATACAGATAATGGAGAATAAGAACACAGGGAGTGAGGAAAGTAAGGACGAAAGGTGAGGGAAATGAGTCAAGGGGAGAATGAAGAAAATGAAAGAGAAATGCGAATCAATAAATGGGCAAAGAAAATGGGGGTTAAGAAAACAATATGAGGAAACTAAGGACGACAGAGGAGGAAAATGAGTCAAGGGGTGAGTGAAGAAAATGAGTGAGCAGTGCAAATGAGCAGTGATAATAAAATTGATAATAATAATGAAGGTAGGGAAGGATATTACTGAAGGGAATTCCAGTGTTAAAAACGTATCGTGGTCTCGTTTTCATTCACATTATATTCCATTAAAGCCAAACTATTTTATTCTGGTTTATCATAAAAGACTGAGTGTAATTATCCCCGTTTTTGCTGTAACTTGGCCCAGATTTCGTCCTTTTTGCGGCTTATTTCACGTAACTCAGTGGCAGAAAGTACGACAGCTCTACATCCTTTCCAAAGCACTTCCTCGTGACTAGCATCATATTCCAGTAATTCACTGCTACAGTTTAGCACTCAAAGATGGCAATTTTATGGCAAGTTAACGTAAAAAGTATATTAGTATTAACCTTCACATCGTCAGAACAACTCTAGTAATGTTTTAGCTAAAATTAGACGATTATACCCTGCTGAGACTAAGGCGGTTAAGTAACGCGTTTAAGGAAGCTCCCTAACACCTCCTCCTTACCGATCTATTTTTGGTTACGGCTGGCTAATAAAGTTTCGACATTTATTCATACAGAGAATGGTTTAAGTAACACGGAAGAGGGCGGTAAGCTCTAATATGCAAAAAACATCGCTTAGGAAGAGGTGTTAGGGAACTTCCTTAACCGACGGATATATGGGCCTGAGTGTTTATGCTTGTACCATTAACCCTCTCCTGGTCGGAACAACTCTAGTAATCTATTCCAGCTCACGTTACAAGATACAATTAAACTGAGAGTGAATGTGGAAGCCTAGGAGTGTTAATATTGAATCTATAAACTACCCAAGTACTCTATTCCAGCTGGTATTCTATTCCAGTTAACACCAGACGATTTTATTCAGCTGGGAGTGAGTCATAGGAGCCTGAGAGTGTCAATTTTGAGCGGCCCCATGTGATCAGATGAACACAACATACTAATCCAATTACACTCGGACCCTCTACACTCGCACTACCCTCTACCCTTCCTTTTTCTTGTGTCCTCCCTTTCTCCCCTCTCCTCCCCACCTCCCTCCCTCTTCCACTCCTCCCCCTGCCCTCTCTCTCTCCCATCTCTCACTTCCTTCATTTCTTTCCTTTCCTCTCTCCGCCTCTCTCCTTCTCCTCTCCTCCGACTGTCTCCCTTTCCCGGATCCCCCTTCCATCACTCCCACCTTTCCTCCAACTTTTCTCACTTCACTTCCTCTCCTTCCCTCACTCCCTCCTTTCCTCTGACATCCCTTCATTTCCCCCTCCCCCTCTTTTCTCACTCTGTTCCCTCCCTCTCTCCCCCCACCTTCTTTCCTCAACCTTCCCTCCCTTCTCCTCCCCCACTCGTCCATCTCTAAGACCACACATAGCATCAATCTCACACCACACTTACCCCATATATCACGCCCTCTTATCTTCAACAATCTATCACCACCACCACCACCACCACCACCACCATCATCATCATCATTATCAACATCAGCAGCAGCAGCATCTTCCGTACATTCACTCCTACGTATGATCCAGTAATGCTATAATATTACACTCCTAAAATAATCTCGCACTTGAAGAGGAAAATTATTACCCATGTGCACTTTTGGCGACGGTTAAAAAGAAAAAAAAGGAGAAAAAAAATACAATAGAAGACCAAGATACAAGACAAAAATAAACAAATAAATAAATAAATAAGTGGATTCTGGTGATAGTAGGGCAAAGGACAAGGAAACACAGGTATCTCTAATTAAATACCTGTCAAGACTTACCTATGGTCATGATACTCTCTCCACTCTAACTTGGCCCAGATTTTCGTCCTTTTGCAGTTTATTTCACGTAACTTAGCGGCAGAATAAGACAATGCTATGGCTCTACATCCTCTCCATGGCACTTCTTCATGACTAGCACACATCTTAGGGTTTTAATTTACTGATACAACTCTGCACTCAAGATGGATAGACTGCAATTTTTGGCCAAGTTAGAGTAAAAAGGGTATAGTAATGTACCGCTCAGTATTTATGTGCCAGTAAGGTATAATTAACCTGATATTTAATAGCTTTCCCCCTGGTTAATGTGTCCTTCTTAACTACAGTAATAATTAGGACACAATATAAATACTCTTCAATAATTTTCCGACTTAAATGCATGACTAATTATATAAGTACTGATAAAGGGGTCATTAGGGGACGGGAGGAGCAATGAACAAGAGCAAATAATATCGCTTCCCTCATAATGTAAACAACTGTCCTTCCCTTGCCTTACCTCAGCTTAAAGAGGCTGAGATCTGTACAGCACACCTAACAATAACTCTGTACTAAAAAAATCTATAACAAAACCAGGCACTATTTTACAAGTTCTAGTATTACTCTGCAGATAAGGTGACAAAAAATATGAACCGCTGCAAAAACGCAATATGAGGGTCGGTATAATAAAAAAAAATGTAGGTTATAAAATTAAAATGCAGTAATACTTTAGGAGGGAGGGGGGAACTGAAAAAAAAAAAAATTGTGAGCTGACCTGCGTGGTAATGAGACAATTCATACTCACTAAGAAAAAAAAAAATCGCTACCCTTGTGGTGTGATACAATATGAAACACAGACCAAAGATTCTGAACAATTAGCGGCACAAAATGAACAGAGTTTCACTTTTACGAATCATTTCAAAACTCATCGCTCCCAGGGGTAACGGGTAATTTTTCGCGGTTACCTGAGACGCACAGGTAATAAGTAATATGTACAGTAAATAGTGTGGTAGTAACTTCAGCAGCTTAAGTAGACTATTGTTGAAGTAGTTTACATTATTCTCGACTAGGTTTACCCACTGGAGGCTGTATAATTCTCTTTCTCTCTCTCTCTCTCTCTCTCTCTCTCTCTCTCTCTCTCCCAGCACCTCCAATCATCTTACTGGACGAGCTATTGAATTTTTTTTTTTAATTATGATTTTGTGGGTAACTCAGATATCATTACCATTTATTATTCACACACACACACACACACACACACACACACACACACGAACAGGTAAACTCAAATAACCCACATGAAATAAAAGCAGAGAACAAGAATCAGTGGATGGCCATTTTCCCATTGGTGTGGTGGTGGTGGTGGTGGTGGTGGATGTGGTGGTGGTGGTGGTGGTGGTGGATGTGGTGGAGGTGGTAGGGGGTGTCTGTGAGCGCTATGGCGATGCAAACAATCAAAATGCAAATGAAGACTTACAGACTCGCCCTTCAATACCATCTGCCCAAACAATATTAATTTACATGCATAACTTGTCGACAAATTCACGTTCGGTAAATGAAAGGACTAGGAACGCTGAATACAAGACAATGATTTTTTTGGTTGCCAGGATAGTAGTAGTAGTAGTAGTTGAAGCAGTAGCAGTAGTAGTAACAGTCGTAGCAGTAGTAATAATGGTAGTAGTAGTAGTAGTAGTAGTAGTAGAAATAGTAGTAGTTGTAGAAGTAGTAGTACTTGTGCTGACTTCAATAGAACAATTAGGTGACGCCATAGCGGAGAAAGTTAACCCCTTCAGTCCGACGATGTATTTTACTTGTTCTGTTCTTACTACAAGATTTTATGTACCTTAAGCTAGACTTCTTGATGAGGCGGTAAGATACAGCCTCTCGACCTGATGGATTTAGAGATAACCTGTTCACTAACCCCTTCGAGATGCCTCCCGTAATCTAAGTAAAATCGTCTAGTAGCAAGGAGAATAAAGTAAGTCATAGGATTGAAGGGACTGATCTAGGTGTAATTTCTCACAGGTGTACTTGTTACCTTGAGCCACCATGAGCAAAATGTGTGTTCAAAGCAGGGAAAAAAATAAACATGAGATTCTAACGGGACACGTACAGTACACATATCAGAGGGTCAGCCAGGGCAACACGGCAGCCAGAGATGGTGAACGAGGAAGCGGTAGGCAGAGACAAATAAAATGAAGCCCATAAATAACTTCAACTGACTCCAAAATAACGAAGTTGCTAATGATTAGGAGTTCGTTTAGGGGATACGTCATTCTCTATACCTTTTTTACTTTAACCTGGCCTAAAACTGCCATCTCTCCATCTAAAATGCTGAGCTGTAACAGTAAATTCACATCAGAATTATAACGCTAGTCACAAAGAAGTGTTATGGAATGGAAAGAGCCGAATTATCGACTTTTTCTGCCACTCTCGAATGTGAAATAAGCTAAAAAAAAACAAAAAAACAAAGACGATTATCTGAACCAAGTTAAGATGAAAAAACTATAAAACAGGAGTTGGGAGGGAAGAGGGATGGGAAGAGAAGTGGGGAGATGCTGTTTTTATAGAGGGATGGGGAGAGGAGTGGGGAGATGCTGTTTTTATATCGGAGTCCAATATTTTCGCGACATAAAACTAGGCTACAACTTTCATCAAATATTTATGAGCAACAAAAGTAGGGAACACACAAAGTTTCGAAGATAACATACCAATACCCTTAAAAGAAAAACACAACAACAAACACTAAACCACCAAAAGTTGTGTTTGAGACTGTGCTTTCGACTTGCAAGACGGGGTGGCTATCAATTATTAAGCTGTGAAGGTATGAAAGATATAAAGCTTCGAACATGCCACTCCTTCACGAAAAAAAGCCAAACTCGAGAAGTATTTTGTGACAAGCGCTAAGACACCAAAAGATGTGCCTGTAAGACTGTGCTTCCGGCTTGCATGACGGGGCGATGATCAACTCCCGATATTACGTGATGAAGTCTTTGCATTGTCCAGAACTTGTATGGAGAGCACAAAGAATTTCACTCACACAAACATCTGGAAAACTTTGTGCTGTCGGCTGCAAGGCTGGGGTCAATGGGAAGGGGGGAGGATACAAGAAACGTGTGTGTGTGTGTGTGTGTGT
Organism: Coenobita brevimanus; assembly: GCF_032717465.1. Taxonomy (NCBI): domain Eukaryota; kingdom Metazoa; phylum Arthropoda; class Malacostraca; order Decapoda; family Coenobitidae; genus Coenobita; species Coenobita brevimanus. Next base: position 4,908,209 of record NC_137004.1, on the reverse strand, counting down.
GTGTGTGTGTGTGTGTGTGTGTGTGTGTGTGTGTGTGTGTGTGTGTGTGTGTGTGTGTGTGTGTGTGTGTGTGTGTGTGTGTGTGTGTGTGTGTGTGTGTGTGTGTGTGTGTGTGTGTGTGTGTGTGTGTGTGTGTGTGTGTGTGTGTGTGTGTGTGTGTGTGTGTGTGTGTGTGTGTGTGTGTGTGTGTGTGTGTGTGTGTGTGTGTGTGTGTGTGTGTGTGTGTGTGTGTGTGTGTGTGTGTGTGTGTGTGTGTGTGTGTGTGTGTGTGTGTGTGTGTGTGTGTGTGTGTGTGTGTGTGTGTGTGTGTGTGTGTGTGTGTGTGTGTGTGTGTGTGTGTGTGTGTGTGTGTGTGTGTGTGTGTGTGTGTGTGTGTGTGTGTGTGTGTGTGTGTGTGTGTGTGTGTGTGTGTGTGTGTGTGTGTGTGTGTGTGTGTGTGTGTGTGTGTGTGTGTGTGTGTGTGTGTGTGTGTGTGTGTGTGTGTGTGTGTGTGTGTGTGTGTGTGTGTGTGTGTGTGTGTGTGTGTGTGTGTGTGTGTGTGTGTGTGTGTGTGTGTGTGTGTGTGTGTGTGTGTGTGTGTGTGTGTGTGTGTGTGTGTGTGTGTGTGTGTGTGTGTGTGTGTGTGTGTGTGTGTGTGTGTGTGTGTGTGTGTGTGTGTGTGTGTGTGTGTGTGTGTGTGTGTGTGTGTGTGTGTGTGTGTGTGTGTGTGTGTGTGTGTGTGTGTGTGTGTGTGTGTGTAAACTAAATCGCTAAAAATGAGGTACTACGAAGCCTGTGCCACCTGGAAATGGGGCCACAAATGCATCAACATGGCAGCAGGCGTCCCCCTCTCTGTTTACGATAGTGTCTCTACTTTCCACCCGCTATACGACGAACCACGCATCAACGCCACACCTCATTTCCGGCTCAGGTAAAAGGCCGATCGCTAACCTACACATCGCCTTCCCGGTCTAAGTAATGGAGGTAACTTGTGGCCGGGGAGGGAAATTAATCTAGTTAGCACCCGGTTATTGGCTTAGGGGGTGCCAAGATGAGCCAAAAAAATCAGAGAACGATAAAAACGCAAAACTTTCTGAAAGAGATGGAGCGGCGGACGAGCCCATAAATTAATCCAGAACGACCCTGTGAGAAAACTTTTTGGAAGGCTATGGGGTGAAAATTTTTAAGGACTATACATTATCTAACTCTTACCTACTTGAAGGAAATGTGTGAGAGACTTAGGAGGCCTGTATCACATCAGTTAAGGAGCTACAGTTTACTTAGGACCTTACGGGGAAAAATGGTCTTCCTCATCTGCAACTCATATCATCAGTAATTTTAGCTCCATAACATCGAACAATTTCACTTTTGCTGGTACTGCAAATCCTAACAGTTTTAATTTTGCTGGTATAGGATTTTTTTTTTTTTTTAACTGAAAGTTAGCCTAAAAACAAACCCTTGAAGTTTCTCACACATTCCCAGGTCATCATCCAGTGTGTGTGTGTGTGTGTGTGTGTGTGTGTGTGTGTGTGTGGAGTGATTCCCTTACCTTTTAACCCTTCAATCCGATGACGCATCTTTTTACTTTATTCTCACCATCCCCAGACGATTATATTCAGATTATGAGATTTTTCGAACACAAGAGGAGAGAGACAGCCTTCATCAACTCCATCACTACTGTAAATCTGTCTTAAGCTAAATGAAGTAGTCTGACGTTCACTAAGAAATCGTCGTCCTTCGTCTGCGAGACAATCCCTTCCGTACGGAGATGGACCACGGAAGCAAGCCGCCCGACACTGAAATCCCCAGAATTTACAAATGACCCTCGCCAGGCATGACGTATACACGCTCTGAGGTGGATTATATGCTTTGGGGGGAGTCTCAGGGGGGCGAAGATCCCTAGATTGGTTTTCACGCCCCCCTCCCTTCAGTCAGGGTACCGCGCATGCGTAGTGTGGTGTGGGGTGGCTACTGCTCAGATTGTTCCTATGAAAATCTCTTACAGTTTTATATTTCTTAGTGTCAGAGTGTGGGCGTACTGATGAGTACCGTTTCAAAATACACTCTGTTACTCCCAAGTATTCAAAGCACATTTTATCTACCTATCTATATCTATCTGTCTATATATCTATTTATCTTACGTCTGTCTACTTTCAACACAAAATCAACCTGTTACTTTTTAACACCTTACTGTTTTAACACAAGTTCTTAAATTTGGCTCTCTGCTAATTATTCAGCTATTTTTTCTTGGAGGGATAAACTTCCGGGTTCCTAGCCTCTAGTTCCTTCTTCCTTGCATAAAAAAATACTGTTTCAGCATAAATTCTTTCTATATGTCACTCCTTGAACACAAATTACATGCCTCTAATACTGATTCAAAACAAATTCTGCGTCTCTATTATTTGAACATCGATTCCAATATTTTACCTAGTCAGACGCCTTACTCCCGAAGAGGGTGGCCAAGAACAAATCGCCTCCACGTCACCCTCCTGTCCTCCAATATTAAGCTGCACTCCCTACAACTCATACCACTATCATTCATGTACCTCTCCATCACGTCTCCCCACCTTATCCTGTCTGTCTGTCTGTCTGTCTGTCTGTCTCTCTGATTCACTCAAACACCCCTCGTCAATCTTTCACTTTCCCTTCGCTGCATATGGCCAAACCATCTCAGGGGACTCCATCCAACTTGGTAAGGTTAAACTAAGATTGCAACCTATCGCATCAGAAACACCAGCTTAGTAATAAATAATAAATAAATAAATAAATAAATATGATGAGATATATATAAAAACACAATCTGTAATAATAATAAAAACTAAGGAACTAGGATGAAAAGAACAAACTAGTTAATAGATTCCTAAAATAATAATAATAATAACAATAATAATAATAATAATAATAACACTTCAGCTATCAATAACCTCATAACAAGAGCCAACAGAGCCCAACAGACAACAGGCCATTAACGGAAAAACCCACAAGAGTAATGATAATAATGAATCAGGTTATTTTTTCTCTCTCTCAGTAACGACCTCTGTTAATCTGTGTGGGTTGTGGTCTCTCTCTCTCTCTCTTTCTCTCTCTCTCTCTCTCTCTCTCTCTCTCACATACGGGACGGGGAGGGGCTGCCTGTTTGGATATCATTTAACTCAGACTCTTACCAATTAATGCTTTTTTCTAAGTGACTTTGGAGGTTTCTTAACACATTTTCTCTAGCGACTTATTCTACCCGTAACACATCTACCCTACCGATTTTTTTATTACCATAACTACAGCGCATCGTTCTGTATAATATTAACACAAACTACATTAATAACGATGCAAAGAACACACCTCAACACTTCTTTCCTAGCGATTTATTTTGTGCATTATCATCCCTACAGCGTTATCTTTTAATATGATACTGATGCAAACTGGAAAAAATATAAATAACATAAATATGATTGTAAGGGTGTAATGTATTAAATAAATCGCAAAGGAGAAGGTGCTACGAAGCCTCCTCTCACGCCAAAATAAGGCCCTTAATCTCAGCTAAATAATTACAGTACTGTTATTACAGCTTTATATATTGTTACTAATAATGTTGTTGCTTCCTTTATTATTATCAATTACTCACACTAGCATTACTGTTACAATTATTATTAAAAGATCTGTACCTGTGAATTTCATATAAACACACACACACACACACACACACACACACACACACACACACACACACACACACACAAAACTTGAAATCATACCAAAACACACCAACACCAGCCTTTCTCCTACCAACGTTGTCCTTCCAACTGCGGAACGTAATTTTGGTGGCATAGGGGACTCGTGGCATCCGTTCTTTAGCGATTTATTTTGCATATTACTGCATACAAATAACTCTCTTGTAAATATTTTCCTTAGCTTTATATTCACACAGCTTGCATCTATAAGGCACAAGAGGCCATCGAAATGAAATGCAGAGAATAAATTGCTACGGAGGAGGTGGCACGTCATCACAAAGGTCACTTGGAATAAACCCTCGTTCTCAATCTACCTCTCCATCTCCTCCCACCACCAACAAAATATATGTCTACTCACTTGATATCCTCCCATGTCTCGTCGCCGAAGTTCCTCACCACCAACTGCTCGATAGCATAGTTCACGAAGCCGTACTGAAAGGCAGGAGGGAAAGGAAATAAGTGGCTGGAGCGGTAAACAAGAAGGGAGGTAGAAATAGCAGGACAGTCCCCCCTTCAACTCTTTAGATCGCAGTGGCCATCTACCTTAATGATCTTGCGAAGTAGATAGGCATAACAACGAAAGGAGAGATTGGCATTTATTAGGTCGCGTCCACACCAAATGCTTGCTGACGCGGGCGGTTGCGGGCAGGGGTTCTGTGTGTTGGGATGGGAAGAAAGGAAGTGGTGTGTGTTGGGGTGGGAAGAGGGGGAGTGGTGTGTGTTGGGGTGGGAAGAGAGGGAGTAGTGTGTGTTGGGGTGGGAAGGGAAGGGGTGGTGTGTGTTGGGGTGGGAAGGGAGGTTGTGCTGTGTGTGTGTTAGGGAGGAAAGGAGGCGAGTGGTGTGTGCTGGGGAGGGGACGGGATGGTGTGTGTTGGGGTGAAGAGGGAGGGAGTGGTGTGTGTTGGGGTGGGAAGGGAGGAAGTGGTGTGTGTAGGTGAAGGAAGGGAGGGTGTGTCAGGGCAAACAGGAAGGAAGTGATGTGTTTGGATAGGGAGGGGCAAAGGGAGGCAGAGGGGTGTGTCTGGATGGGTATGAGGGATAGTGAGCAGATAAAGTAAATTGGTAAAGTGTGTGTGTGTGTGTGTGTGTGTGTGTGTGTGTGCCACATATCACACCGCTTTACATGTCACTAATTTGACACTAGTACCCACCGTCCAAACTAAATAAATGCTAGGGCTGTCTCATTCAGATCTGGTGTCTTGGTATTAAAGGAAGTGTTTTTATATGTCTTTGGGTCTTGCAGAAAATCAGTAGAACCTGCATTAACGAAAATCAATTCCTCAATCTGTTTCCTGCCCCGAACTTGGACTGAACTCAGGTCAAAATAAACAAGGCGACCTCTTTACACGCTCTGGTGAAGTAAGTGGATCAACGAGTAAATGAGTAGGTGGAGTGAGAGGGGGTAGGGTGCGTGGCGAAGAAGAGGAGAGTGGGAGTGGGAAGCCAATGGGGAGTGGGGAAAGAGTGAATACGACAGGTAGAGAGAAGTTTTGCGTGAGAAAAACAAACAAACAAACTTGAGTGACAGGGGAGAGGAAGGGAGGAGGACAGCCGGTATGTATGTATGTATGTAGGTAGGTAGGTAGGTAAGTAGGTGGGTAGGTAGTTAGATCCTTATGTAGGTAGAAGTCTTGCATGAGATGAAAGCATGAGTGGAGTGGAAACGAAAAGTGAGTTCGCAAGCCTGCCGATATATATGCATGTATGTATTATGAACGTATTATATTTGCATGAATGTATGTATGTGTGTGTGTATGTATGTAGCTATATCAAAATGTTTTTACCACTTATACAAATTTGGGTGGGTAAGATCCAGACACAGAAAAATGAAAAGATAATTCCATTTGATGCGGTTAAGTATTCCAACATCTTACTCTGGGAAGACGGGGAACGAACTGCAGGAAAAGCCGTAGTGAGAGGCGTTTTGTAGTATACTAATTATTTTACACAGTTCTGATCCGATTTTTGCCAAACGTGGTGAACGGGTTAACGTTAGCCAAGGGACAGACCTACTGTTTATGAGAGGTCACACGGAAATGTCAGCTTTCTCCTCTGAGACGATTTAAACCAACTTGAAGGAAAGGTTCAGGATAAGCCAAGGATGAAGGGATTCAGCCTGTGTCAACTGTAGATTACTAATTCTAATGTTTATCCTCTATTATGCTTGCCGCGCTAACTTTTAAATACAGTACGTAAAATGGAATAAAAGGTTGGAAGTTTGCAAAGAGCCACTTCCAAGGAAAATTAACGCTATAATCACAGTGCATTCAGTTCAAGATTCCTGGACAAACTGTATTTCAAGACTGGAGGTCATAGGCTGGTGGAAAGATAGACAGAAGAAGATTATTTCAGAGCTGATCAGTTGTGCACATGAAAAACTGAGAATATCCGAAAACTCTTGTACTTTAAACCTGGGTAGATAGCATTAAATAGACAACAATACTACAACACACACACACACACACACACACACACACACACACACACACACACACATACACACTCCCTTCACAGATACACTAGGTCCCACTTCCTCTCCCACACCTTTCTCTTCACCCCTCTTCCCCTGGTCTTGATATATGCATGAATTCAGCGATGGTTTTTTTATGGTCAGTTTTGTGGTCATACTCATACGCGGTGTCCTCCATCTCGGTAGGGTCTCATGGTATACATATTTATTTTTTTTTACATCTGATTATAACTCTCTCTCTCTCTCTCTCTCTCTCTCTCTCCGTATCTCATGCACTTAACTTTTCACTCACTTTCTAGCTGTCTGTCTCCATTCATTCTCAGTTAAAATTCCTCTCTCTCTCTCTCTCTCTCTCCATATCTCATGCAATTAAATTCTCTTTCTCTTTCTAGCTGCCTCTCTCCATTCTTCCTCAATTTAAATTCCCCCTTTCTCTCTCCCTCCCTCTCTCTCTCTCTCTCTCTCTCTCTCTCTCCATATCTCATGCACTTAAATTCAGTCTCTCTTTCTAGCTGTCTGTCTCAATTCTTCCTCAATTTAAATTCCCCCTTTCTCTCTCTCTCTCTCTCTGCTTAATAAAACAACATTCCAACCGGGAAATAAATACATTTTCTTCCAGCCTCGGAATTTCGCCTTAAACCCTTCACTCCCAGGACGTGTATCTTTTTTATTTTTTAATCTATTCTTCCTATTCACCTCGCGATAGATAATTTCGAGAGCGGATAGATAGAAGGACCATCAACGCCTTTACTAATAAGCTTCCTTTTTGAGTTATTTCGTCTGACAGTAGCACAAATTAACTTTATAAAAATCATGCGGTTAAAAGGGATAATATCAGTATTTGTCGGTAATCTTGATAATCCTTAATTCTTAATATTATTTGGGTTCCCTCGAGGACGTCCCATGCTGTGTAACTTCTGAAGTGTGTGTGTGTGTGTGTGTGTGTGTGTGTGTGTGTGTGTGTGTGTGTGTGTGTGTGTGTGTGTGTGTGTGTGTGTGTGAAATAATAATAATAATAATAATAATAATAATAATAATAATAATAATATCAGTTTGTTTTCTCTCTCTCTCTCTCTCTCTCTCTCTCTCTCACACACACACACACACACACACACACACACACATGTAAACCCTGGTAATTACGCCGTACCCCAGCATCACACATCGTTAAGTACCAACCTAACCCCCTATCTTAATGAGGTGATATCCCAGTGGAATTAACGCTTACTCACACACATTACGGCTCTCTCTCTCTCTCTCTCTCTCTCTCTCTCTCTCTCTCTCTGTATGTATGTATGTACCCCTTTTTATGCATGTATGTAAATATGTATAATTAGGCAGATAGGAAACTATATGTATCTCTCTCTCTCTCTCTCTCTCTCTCTCTCTCTCACTAAACACACTTCATTAATTAAACTTGGCCCAGATTAATATTAACTCTCACGGAAGCTGTATGTTCTCACTCCCAACTAATTAAGCTGTTTGTAGCTCCTGTGGCCCACTTTCAGCTGAATAAAATCGTCTGGCGTTAGCTGGAATTGACTGCTAGAGTTGTTCCTACCTTGAGGGGGTTAATTGGGTGGGTGTTGATGATTGTGTGTGTGTGTGTGTGTGTGTGTGTGTGTGTGTGTGTGTGTGTGTGTGTGTAATTCACCGGGTGTAATTCACCGGGTGGGTCAGGATCACTTGATGGTCGTGATCGTCAGCTTTTACCCTCCCGCAAGGGAGCTGAGAGCTCATATAGTCCGATCTATGGGCAAGGCTGTGACCTTCACACACGCACACATCCATCCCCTTGCTCAAGGGGGACAGTAACCGCCCACTTCGTCAGTGAAACTTTTCGCAACCTGAGCGAGGCGCGAACTCCCGTCTACCAGATGGCAAGCGAGAACGTTACCACTGAACCAGCGAGCGGTGTGTGTGTGTGTGTGTGTGTGTGTGTGTGTGTGTGTGTGTGATAAAAACAACTCATAGGAATTTAACCAAACTTTTTTTTTCAGGCAACAAATTTATTTTCCTGGCCCACACAAAGGTAATATTTTCAGACTGACACTTTGGGGTAATTTTTAAACTCATAACTACTCTCTCTCTCTCTCTCTCTCTCCTGCAGGGTATTTTTTTTTTTTTACAAACAGTTCTGGTAATTTTTCCTAACCAAATAACAATATAATTTCTAATTCACAGCTGGGCTAATTTTTATATACATTCATAGGTATGGATTTTTCTCGCCTACAGAACGAACAGATTATTATTATTATTATTATTATTATTACTTATTATTATTATTATTATTATTCGTGGTAGCTAAATAATGAACTGACGCGTTAAGGATTGTCGTCTTTTGAGATGCGGAAGAATCTTAAGAAGCGGCCCCGTCCGTCGGTCCCTCCTAAGGACTTTCACACGTAGGGTAGGTCATTCTCGCGAAGCTCCGTACGGTACTGCATTTTTCTACTATATCTACTCTCGCTAAAGTCCCTAACATCTACTAATTAGCGATTTATTCAGGTTACGGAAGGCCATGAGAAGTGTCAATGGGTTTAGAATTACCTTATTAATGCCTTCAGACCGATTACGTATTTTTCCTTTTAATTTCGATTTTTTGTTAAATTTAGGATGAATTCTGGATGAGAGAGAAAGAGAGAGAGAGAGAGAGAGAGAGAGAGAGAGAGAGAGAGAGAGAGAGAGAGAGAGAGAGAACACGTCATCGGATTGAAAGGGTTAAGACGAAGTACTCAAGAGGCCCGTATTCTCGTCGATTAAGGAAGCTCCCTAACACCTTTTCCTTGGCGATTTATTTTTTTGTCATGATATTCCTAACAGACAGACAAACAGGTCCCGCTAGAGGCCTTTATTCCCCTGAAGTCTGTGCAGGGGTTAATAACAAAATCCCTGTCCACTAATCCTGGGGAGATTACACAACAATATATATTTTACACGGGATTACCCACTGAGGAGCTTAACACACACACACACACACACACACACACACACACACACACACACAAAGTACAGGAAGGGTTGGAGGTGTGTGTGTGTGTGTGTGTGTGTGTGTGTGTGTGTGTGTGTGTGTGTGTGTGTGTGTGTGTGTGTGTGTGTGTGTGTGTGTGTGTGTGTGTGTGTGTGTGAGAGAGAGAGAGAGAGAGAGAGAGAGAGAGAATGAGTATCCTTCTCCCCCCTCCAACTCCACTTCCCCTCCAACCAAGCCCCTCCAACTCCACTTCCCCCTCCAACTCCACTCTCCCTCCAAGTTCAACCCCCACCAACTCCCACCCCCTCCATCTCCACCCCCCCTCCACCCACCCCAACACCCTCCAAAATCACCCCCTCCAAAACCATCCCTTTAACTTTGACTGGAATGACACCAGAATGAAACTACCACATACCCAAAAATACCAAGTGTTTGCCGAGAGAGAGAGAGAGAGAGAGAGAGAGAGAGAGAGAGAGAGAGAGAGCTATGGTCGTGACAGCTACCAACTTTTCTGCCTACCCCCCGTGTGTTGCTGCCTCACCCTTTGTATTCCTGCCTCTCGCTTTGCATTCCTACCTCATACTTCTTTGTATTCCTACCTCATACCTCTCCCTTTGTATTCCTACCTATCACTCTACTCCCTCTGTATTCCTACCCATGACTTTCACTTTGCATTCCTGTCTCATACTTCTCCTTTGTATTCCTACCTCATATCTCTCCCTTTGTATTCCTACCTCATACCTCTCCTTTGTATTCCTACCTCATACCTCTCCCTTTGTATTCTTACCTACCTTACTCCTCCCTTTGTATTCCTACCTATTTCTTGGTATTCCTATCCATGCCTTTCACTTTGTACTCCTATTTCTCGTGCCTCTCCCTTTGCATTCCTCCCTCTTAAACCTTTCCCATCTAAAGACAAATAAAATTATCCATCAATTCAACCATGAATATAAGTCTATCCATCCAACTATCTATCTATCTATCTATCAATCTATCTACCTAGTGTATCTATCTATCTATCTGGCTATAAAGATCTTGATAAATCTGTAAAGAGAAGGTTGAGAGTAAATGAGGATGTGAGAAGTTAGAAGAGGAACTACAGTATGCATCTATCTATCTATCTATCGATCTATCCAACATCCATCCACATACAAGACTAATTGTATCTATTTCGCTATATAATCAACGTGAGCATATTATGAGAAAGATATGCTGGAGTATGTGGTGATACAGGAACACCATATATTAATCTATTTATCTATCTATCTGCTTAAATATTTGGCATTCTATCTATCGGTCTATCTAACCAACAATCTATTCACCCATCCACCCAACCATATACCTACCTATCCGCCTCTCTCTATCTATCTATCTATCTATCGGTCTATCTAACCAACAATCTATTCACCCATCCACCCAATCATATACCTACCTATCCGCCCCTATCTATCTATCTATCTATCTATCTATCTCTCCATCTACACCTAATATTTGTCTATTCATATATTTATCTATTCAAGAATCTATCTATCCTCATTTATACACCTGACTATAAGCGGCTCCAAGTTAATTACCTGTTTATTTATTTGTCTATCTACCTGTCCATCTATCTACTTATCCATCTATTTGCCTTTACATCTATTTATGCAAACAATCCATCCATCTATCCACACTCATAAACCCAGCTATCCACCTCTCTAGCGGCTATCAATCTATTTATCTATCTATTCAATCGCAGCGTCACCCATCTATAATTATCTATTCGTCTGTCTATCTACCTGTCTATTATAATTGTCAAAAACTATATAATTTTAAAATGTGAATATTCTATTGTGAGAAAAGCTAGGACAAAAAAACACCTGTACATTAATTGACCTACCTGTCTATCTATCTATATATCTATCTGTCTACCTCACCATCCATGTATCTATCTAGCCACACGCCTTTCTATCTATCTACGCAGCGCTTGATAAATATATACGGTAAAGCAAAGGAAAAGAACATGAAAGCGTGAAAGGGAAAGCATGTCTCGTGATAACCATTTTCTTATATCTATCTATCTATCTATCTATCTATCTACATGCCTGTCAATACACTTATACTGTATATCTATCTATCTTTTTATCTATCTACCTACCTGCCTACCTATCTATCTATCAATGAATCAATCAATATCTGTCTACATCCATCTATCTATCTATATCCATCCCTCTATTTAATCTATCAATATGTCTGTCTGTCTATATTCATCTATCAATATTCATCCATCCTTCTATCTATCTACCCATCTATCTATCTACAAAGCTGAAAAAATATACTGGGGTGCGAGGAATCTGGACAGGAACAGCACAACTCACTCTGACACATCCCAGCCTCTATGCTGATATGTATTGGTTCTCTCTCTCTCTCTCTCTCTCTCCCTCTCTCTCTCTCTCTCTCTCTCTCTCTCTCTCTCTCTCTCTCTCTCTCACGTCATTTTTGCCATATATCAATTATATTTTCCCTACATCTGTATCTATTCGTATATCAAAATTTCACCGTTCTTTTTACTGTTTCCTCCTCTCTCCTTATTACTCCCATCCTTCCTGACACTTCTACTGCTCTTTCTTCCGCTTCAGGTGCCTCGATACTGAGTGACAAGGCTAATGGTTTCCTGTAACACATAAAATCTTTTACAACGATGGGTGGTAACCATAACACCAAGTAACGGTAAAATGTGGAGCCTACTATGGTGCCCCTGTTAAATTGGTGGACACAAATGCGGCATCCATCCAGGAATCAGGCCACATTCTTCCCCGCGCCTCGCTGTGGCAAGGAGCTATCTATCACACGTGAATATTGGTTCGCTGCACGGGACGACCCTGGGCCCTGCAGGCGCGACTGATTGCCTTTGGTTCATGGGTCTGCTCGGCCAGACAGACCAGGGTTGCTCAACATCAATAACCTCTCTCTCTCTCTCTCTCTCTCTCTCTCTTAATCCTAATCTTCTGCAGTCTTCTTATCATCCCTTCCTTCAATAATGTCATTCTCTCTCTCTCTCTCTCTCTCTCTCTCTCTCTCTCAAACACACACACACACACACACACACACACACACACACACACACACACACACACACAGCATATAAAGAAACAGGCAGGCATCCTAGATACTGAATTCATGTTAAGTTGCTACAGCCTTTTAAAACTACTACCTGTAAACAATTAAAATCAAAAGGTGAACCAGGTAATTGACGGATCGGCGCTACCCTACAGGTGATGAGAGAGTGACTAAATGAGAAGAAGAATGTTGATAAGGTTAGTTTTGTTTAAAAGAATGAAGGAAGAAGTTTGAAAGTTTGAATGACAGTGAAGGAGAGGCCTATTTCTTCTGGATAGGCCTATGGTGATAATTTGCTCATTTCTGTGACCTGGTGTTCTGTTTCTGTGTCTGGATTTGACCTATTTGATGTATGGATGTGAGAACTGTGATGATGATGATGATGATGATGATATTGAGTGATGACGATGAAGATGATGATACTGAATGGTGGTGGTGACGATGATGATGATATTGATGACAGATGATAAGGATTACGGTGATTCTAATGATGATGACTATGAAAGATAATGGTGACGATGAAAGATGATGATGATGATAGTGAATGATGATAACAATAAAAGATGATGAAGGCTACGAATGATGACGATGATGATGATGTGTAAAGACCGCCAGAAATTAAGCATATTTCTCACTGCCCTGCCCGGGATTCGACCTCGTGCCCAAAAGAGATGTTACCCCTGAGGCGAGAGAGAGAGAGAGAGAGAGAGAGAGAGAGAGAGAGAGAGAGAGAGAGAGAGAGAGAGAGAGAGAGAGAGAGTCTTTGAATCACCATCTCAAGCTTAAGGAAATCGACTAATATCACCAGAAATTAATACATTCACCTCGACTTCCTTGCACTCTCCATGAATCTGATTTTTTTTTTTTTTTTGAGATAAACAAGGACAATATCAATAAACAACTTCCTATTTTCGAAAGGTGTTTAGAGAGGAGTGGGTGGGGAAGCAAGGGGAATGTTGGACGAGAGGGGAGGGTGGGTGGGGAGAGGGGAAAGTGGGTGGGAGAGGGGAGAGTGGGCGGGAAATGTGAGCAGGTGATCTGCGAGGGACCAGCAGCGTCTCTCACATCCCCTCTCCCCTCAGCCCTCTCATCTGGCCACAACAGCCCTCTTCCCAGCCTTCACCCCTCGCCCTCTCCCCTTCTCGGCCTCCTCACCGCCCTCTCCCCTCAGTAAACAAAGCCCCTTCCCCTCAGTGCTTAGCCTTTCCCCTTTCTCGTCAACATTTTCTTTTCTCAGTCAATCTCTCTCTTCCCCTCACAATCACTCCATTCGTCTTTCGGTCTCCCTATTCTTGTCTCGTCCCCTTCCTACTTTTTTCAGACCCAATCACTTCCTTCCCCACCCACCCACTTCCTTCGCCACCTATCCACTTCCCCACCCACCCACTTCCTTTCCCACTTATCCACTTCCTTTTCCACCCATCCACTTCCTTCCCCACTTATCCATTTCCTTCCCTACTCAACCACTTTCTCTCATACTGATTCACTTCCTTCCCCATCCATCCACGTCTTCTTCCCCATTCACTTCCTTCCCCTTTGATCTACGTCTTCTTCTTCCATTCACTTCCTTCCTCACCCATCCACTTTCTTTTCCACTCATCCACTTCCATCCCCAATCATCCATTTCCTTTTCCACTCACCCTCTTCCTTCCCCAACCACCGACTTTCTTCCTACTCACTCTTCACAACACTTATTCTGTCAACTATTCTTTCTTTATGTCATCCACTCCATTCCCCAAACACCCCTCTCTACCTTCCGTCTCTCACTCCCAACTCCCCATCTCCCCCCACTCCTATCCTCCTCCTGCTTCAACAAATATCATCGTCCATCACACCCCCACTCTCCATTCCCAATCACTCCTCATTTTCCCCCACTCCATCATCACAAATCCTCCACCATTACTCCCCATCTCATTCATCCGCATTACTCCACAATCCCTCACACTTACATCAATTCTTATCATCCAGCCCCCCTCCCTCACTTTCAGCTCTCCCTCCCTCCCACTCTATCACTCCCTTCCATCTCTTAGTCTTCCCTCTCAAATCTCCATCACACTCCATTTCCTTTCACTCCCCAGTCCCTCCCCCTCCACTCCCCACCATCCTCTTGTCTCCCCCTCTCAAATCCCTATCACTCCCCACTTCCACTCCCATCACTCACCCACATCATCTCGACCGGCCCTCAAAATCCTCATCAGATGGGGGACTTAGTGAGATCCCCTTAGGACAAAAATTCACACACACACACACACACACACACACACACACACACACACACACACACACACACACACACACACACACACACACACACACACACACACACATGGAGGTGTCAAGAAAACCATCGAGCCAGCAATAAGAAAAATCAGTCAAAACAATCAAGGTGGGGAGGTAAGCAATCAGGTGTGGGGAGGTAAACAATCAGGTGTGGACAGGTAAACAATCAGATCCCACGTAGCAGGAGCGAGGCACGTCATGCATACGGAACAAGATAATCAAGGGAGCAATCAGAGAGGCAAAACCCCACGAAACAAATCACATTTTAATAAGCAGAGGCTGGACACGAAATGCAAAATGAATCTCCTAGCTCTCCTGTGTTTTCACCTGAGACACTGATTAGGGTAAGGATAATTGGGTAAAAATATTAACGCCGACAGGAATACTGGTACAGAAAAGTTAATTAACTACCTTATCATCATCACTAGCGTTATCTATTTCCTTATCATCCTAATTTTCATTTAAGTCCTCCTCATCTGAAGTTCTCAATATTTTCTCCGATAAACTCAAATTCTTGATAACGTTTCGTCTGTGGAAATGCAAAGTTCTTGATAAGGTTGTAAATTTGAAGGGAAGTTTCTTGATTTCTCTTCTGAACATCACTTTTGAACTCTGGTAACCTATCTATCTGTCTATTATCTACCTATCTATTCATCCATTTACTTATCTACTTACCTGTCCCCTGTTACACGTCTTAATCCCAAATGTGGTGGTCATAACCGAATCGACTCCTGGTCACTCAGTCCTTTGCCATCAACCTGCCCCTCTCCAACTCACAACCCTCTCACCCACATTCCTCCCCACCTCATCCCTCCATTTCATCATACACTTTCCCCTTCCCCTTCCCACTTCAACTTCACATACCCTTTCCTTGTAGTCTCTCGTTCTCCATGCTCCCCACACAGTCAGACCAGCTCAAGGTGCTTCTCCTAATGGTTTCCTGTATATCCACATCAGCACCACATCGCTGACTGAATGACACCTTGAAAAAGCGTAAACTTTATTCTCTAATAATGGTTCAAAGAGTGACGGGTTCAATGACGATATCAGTAATAATTCGTCTCACACTGGGGCAAAGGTTTAGTCTCAAGGGTTCAAATGGTTTACCTACACTTCTAATAGAGAGACAGATAGATATATAGACAGATAAGCAGATGGATAGACAGATACATAGATCAAAACTATATGAAGAGCGACACAAAATATATCACAGTGCAATTATATTTGGGTACAATGAGAGAGAGAGAGAGAGAGAGAGAGAGAGAGAGAGAGAGAGAGAGAGAGAGAGAGAGAGAGAGAGAAAATGACAGCCTGTAAAACCTGTCATTCCAAAAGAAAATCGAATAAACAGTTGGCCAAATTCATGTCTCATTCTCCATTTTTTTCAAACCTTCATTTCACTTTAGTACCTAAATTTCATGATAGATAATTCTTTCCCGTTTCACATTTCCCTGAGGCGTTCATATAACTCTTCCCCCCAAAAATTCCCACTGATCCTCTCTCTCTCTCTCTCTCTCTCTCTCATACTAGTCTTCCCTGTAACAAACGACCTCTAGAAGAACTGACCGTCTCTTGCTCTACGCTTTCCTTTGTGCCCTCACCTTGTCCATCCTCTCCTAACCCTACTCTTCTATCTTCCAAGTGTTTTTCTTCCCTCAGCATTCCCTGGGCATCGTCTTGACTGTCCATTCCATTTCCTTTGATGCCTAGCTCTCACTCTACCTCCTCTTTCACCTCTCCCATCTCCTCCCTCTTTGCTTCCTCCAAGACCCTCTTTTTCCCTGACATCTCCCTCGACATGGCTCCCCTCCATATACAACTTCCTTGTCTCTCTCCAAACATTTCTCTCCTCACTTCTTATATAGTCCTTCAATTTTCTTTTAGTCTCCCTATTGTTCCTTCAAAATCAAACTTTATCATTTTCTCTCTCCCTTTCCCCCTGTCCTTCCCTATGCACCCTTTTCACTTACCTGTATTTTCTCCCTATTTTTAAGTCCTTCTTCACCCCACTGCTTCACCCTTCACTTTCTTTAATATTCTCAATTTTCTTTTCTTCTCCTTTCGGTTCATTCAGTATCGATTTTTTCTTTTTTTCTACCTTTACCTTTCTCTTTTGTGTCAACTTTTTTTCGCTTGTCTTCAATTTCTTCAGTTCGTGGATGTCTTTTCTTTTTCTTTCTTTTTTTCTTCCTCTCTTTCTTCCTTTTTTCCTCCTACCAAACGACTACTTTCAGGCAACGCGAGCACCCATGAAGAGATGAGGTAAGGAAAGCTGTACCACTCTCTCTCTCTCTATTTACCCCTCTTCTCCATTCCATAATCGCCTTCATCTCTTCCACTTCCATCTTTTCCCATCTCCGCCATTTCCTTGTTTAAATAACATCTCTCTCTCTCTCTCTCTCTCTCTCTCTCTCTCTCTCTCTCTCTCCCCTCGTGTACTTCTTCCTCCCAGCCATTTCTTCACCATTTTACCTTTTTTATTTGTTTTACCTCCACGTTACTTCATCATTATTTATCTTACCTCCATCTTACCTCTTCCTTTATTTATTTTACCTCCACTGTACCTCTTCCTTTATTTATTTTACCTCTTCCTTATTAATTTTACTTTTATTTAATTATATTGCCTCTTCCTCATTTATATTACCTTCTCCTTATTTACCTCCATTTTATTCCTTTATATATTACTCTATTATATCATCCTTGTTCATCATTCTTTTTTCATTTATCTCACATTCCTTTCCATACCAATCCGTATGTCTTTTTCTCTCCTTAATCGTATCCTTCCTTCCACGACTCATCTTCCTTCTTAATATTATCTTTAATTCTTCCCTTCTCTCTTTATCATTCTCTATCTCTTTCCTCTCACATGTCTTTTACATCTCCTCCCTTCTTCCTTTAATCCCTACTTGATTCCTCCTTTTACCCCTTTTATCTCCTTCTTCCTTCCTCCCTTCCTTATCCCTCCTCCTCATTTCCTCTTCCTTCTTCATTTTCACCTTCCTTCTTTTATTTCTTTCTCCCTACTTTTCACTCCTTTTTCCTCTGCATATCTTCTTCCTTCCTCTTTTTCATTCTCAGCCTTCCTCTCTTTTCATTCCTTTCCCTATCCCATTCCATATACTTTCTTCCTTCATTTATTCCATTCCTTCTTCCTCTCTCTTTTCATTCCTTCTTCCTTCCTTCCTCCTTCTCACATCTTCTTCCTTCCTTCTTTCTTTCATCCATTCTTCTTCCCTCCTTTTAATACTATTCTGTCTCCTTTTTCCTCCTTGCTTCCTCTTTTCATTCCCTCGTCCCTCCTCTTTTCCATCCTTCCCCCCTACTCCTCCACATACTTCCTTCCTCCTTTTCAGCCCCTCTTCTAATTTTCCTCCTTCCTTCTCATTCCCTCTTCCTTCTTTTTACCTCATCCACCGTATCCCTCGCCATTCCTTCTTCCTTGTCTCCTGGGAAATTACCTGGCAATTAGGCGAACGTCTGTGTTTTGCAGGTAACCGGAAACGATTATCAGGGAAGTTTTAATAAAGTTGTCTGCTAAAGGCTTCGAACAACTCCCTCTCTCCCTCTCTCTCTCTCTCTCTCTCTCTCTCTCTCTCTCTCTCTCCAAAGAAAAAAAATCACAATCTCACCAAACATGCAAACAATGGACACCAGATCGCCCCTCATGAGATCCTATACTCTGTTTATTCTAACTTGGCCTAAAATTGCCATCTCCCCATCCTCTATGCTGCGCTGTATGAATGAAAACTAGAACACGATGCTAGTCATGAAGAAGTGCTACTGAGATGTTGAGCCGTACTAGTGTCTTATTCTGCAACTGATGTAACAAGAGATTAACACTAGAATACGATGCTAGTCACGAAGAAGTGCTATGGAGAGGATGTAGAGCCGTACTACTTTGTTCAGCCAATGAGCTACGAGAAATAAGCTGCAAAAAGACGAAGTTCTGAGTCATGTTAAGGTGGACAGACTATAATTTCTCTCTCTCTCTCTCTCTCTCTCTCTCTCTCTCTCTCTCTCCAATCCGATAACATTTTCAATTATATTCTTGTAATCATCACTTTTATTTATTTTAGGAACATTTTTTTCGAAACACCTTCGCAATTAGCCCTCCTCCTTCAGGTGAATTTAATTGTCCTCGAAATACCGAAGGATCCGTATTCTCGTAGATTTAGGAGACTCCCTATCACCTCTTCCTTGGCGATTTATTCTTGGATGACAGGTAATATAATGCTGTAAGTTAGTTATGATGAGTATGATGAATTATTTAAGTAACGAGGAAGAGGACAGCAAAGTGTAATAAGCAAAACAAATCGCTTAGGAAGAAGTGTTAGGGAGCTTCCTTAACCGACGAGAATACAGGCCAAGGGACAAAACTCATGGGGTTTGATGAAGTTTCCCACAAAAATCGTCTTCAGGAACTTAACCCTCTGGTGGCCGGGTTAATTTCAGTGCTCTAATTCAGGTAAGACCGGACGATTTTATTCAGCTCAGAGTGAGTCGTAGGAAGCTGAGAGTGCTGAGGAAGTGGAGTTTCAGTTAGTTTCAGTGGAAGTTTTAGTGTTAGTTTCAGTGGAAGTTTCAGTGTTAGTTTCAGTGGTATTTTCAGAGTTAATTTCAATACAAGTTCCAGTCTGTTTTAATGTTAGTTTCAGTGGAAGTTTCAATGTTAGTTTCAATGGAAGTTTCAGTGGGAGTTTCAGTGTCTGTTTCAGTGGCGGTGTGCTCAGGTGGATCCATACTTGGCTCACGGTATACGAAGACTTTGGGAACCCCTTCAGGCCGATGACGTATTTTGTTTTATTCTTGATATTTCCTGACAAATTTTTATTTAACTTCCTTCTTTCTTCCCGCCTCCTCCTGGCTACACTTCTTTCCTTCTGTCATTATTCCTTCCTTCTTCCTTCCCTCCTTTCCTCCGTCCTTCCCTCCTGCCCTTCCTTACTCTTACCCTCCTTCCTTCCTCTCTCTTACTCCTTCTCCTTCTAACCTTTCCTTCTTCCCTCCTACCCTTCATTCCTTCCCTAGTACTGTCTTTCCTTCCCTCCCTTTTTCCTCTCTTATACTATCCTCCCTCTTACTCCTCCTTCCATCCTTGTCCCTTCCGTCCATCCTTGCTCCCTCCTTCCCTTCCTTCTTTCCTTCCTCCCCGTTACAGTACTATCTTTCCTCTCTCCTTTCCATCCATCCTTGTTGCCTCCTTCCCTTCCTTTATTCTATCCTTCCACCTTCTCTTCCTTCCATCCTTTTCCCTTCTGTCCACTCCCTCCTTCCCTCTCATCTATCCTTCCCCCTACCCCTCCCTCCACTCTTGCTCCTTCCTTCCCTTCCTTACTTCCTACCTCCCTCTCTTCCTTCCTACCTTTCTACCTCTCCTTCGTCCAAACAACAGCTCCTTCACGCTCCGCCAATCAAAGGAGGTGGTGTAAACAATGACAAGTTGGGTGTGACTGGGTATCAACAGGATTAAAGAGAGGGAGGGGGGAAGGAAGAGAAGGAGGAAGGACGGAAAGAGGGAGGAAGACAGGGAGGATGGGAAGAGAGGAAGAAGGACAGATGGGGGGGAGGAAGGAAGACAGGGAGTAAGGAGGACATGGATTGGGGACAATACGAGGAAGGAGAGAATATAGGAGGAAGGAAGGAAAATGGGGAGGAAGGAAAAGGAGGAAGGAAGGAGACAGGAATGAAGGAGATATGGAGGAAGAAGGGAGGGTGAGAAGATAGGAGGAAGGAAGAAAAGGAGGAAGAAATGGGGGAATAAAAAGTGAATAAAGACAGGACGAAGGGAATAAAAAGTGAATAAAGACAGGACGAAGGGAGAGAGTGTATTTGAAGGGAGTAAGAGTTGGTTAAGGGAGTGAATGGGAGTTATAGAAATGAGTGTTAGTGTAGAGAGTGTGTCTGTGAAGAAAGGGTGTGTAAGAGAAAGAGGTGTAAGGAAAGGCAAGGAAGTGTTTGGAAAGGAACTAACTGGAAGGAAGTGCTTGGCTAGGGAGTGCAAGGGAAGGGACAGCAAGGAAGGAGAGGACAAGTGCATGTTAAGTGGCCAGATGACACTTTACGGCACTGCGCTACGTGATGTTCATGAAAACTGAGTGAAAGTTAGGCAGCAACTGAATTTGAGGGCGAGAGTTCAAACTTTCACAATGCACTTAAAGTTGATACAGACACTTAAGGTATGAAAAACTACTAAATAAGAACTGGTTAGCTTATAAGGGGGAGCTCCGTCGGAAAGTGTCAATAAAAACGCAGATAAATCCACTTTGTTTAAGCATACATTATCGACATGTGTCCACAGGAAGAGGTTATAATAATGGTTTGCCCTCCCTTGGGTCACCTTCTCCATCTCCTTACTCCATCCGCTATCGTATTTACACCAAAATTAGTTCAGCCTAGGTTAAATTAGGTTAGCTTTGTGGATGCGCTAGAGGACGGAATTTGGTAACCGATTAGGGGCAAAGACTGAAAATTTAATATTGTCTCTACATTTATTTGGCGCCAAGTTTCATAACATGGGGGACACCTGTAGTCTGGCACAGGGATTTTTTTTTTTTCTGTATTTGTCTTTCCTTCCTATTTTCAACTAAATAATCAAAGCTGGACATAGAAATTGGATCTATATTTTTGTCCACAACTATTTATGCAAAGTCAAAAGTAGAAATTGGATCTATATTTTTGTCCACAACTATTTATGCAAAGTCAAAAGTCCGCCTGCTATTCCACTGTGTCTACTGTATATTTTAAGATGTTTGTGACTTTCCTCCTAGACGCATTATTATAAAACAAAACCCACGCTGTGCAGAGTTAGGTGCAGAGAAGCATATCAGGCCTCTCTCTGCGTAGGAATAATGACAAAAGGGAGAAAGGGAGAAACGAAGCAGAAGAGGTGAAATGTTAGGTGAAATTTTTGGGAAAGTGAGAAGCAGAATAGGCGAAATATTAGTAGAACTTCTGTCCCATAATGTACAATGATGATAAACCCGTACCGTATCCTGTACCCCTGCCCTGAATTATTTAAGGGAATGAATCATACCCGAAGTTCCATCCTTTATTTATTTCCTGCTCCCAGTCCCCCCACCACACCCGCAGACTGAGCAATCCGGGCAAAAGCTAGTATTCTCGTCGGGTAAGGAGGCTCCCTAACACCTCTTCCTTACCGATTTATTTCTGATGACTGGCTAATATTCTTTTGTATGTTATTTATGCAGAGTATGACGATATTGGAAGGATTTATTTTAATACGGGACAGAATGGTCTAATAAGCACACTTAGGAAGAGGTGTTAGGGATCTTCCTTACCCAAAGAGTATACAGGCATTTATCTCCCACACGATCGGGACAACTCCAGTATTCCACCTAACGCTAAAAGACTTTCTTCACGTGAAAGTTAATCATGAAGAGTTGAGAATGTTGACCAACCTGAGGTGAAAGCAGGATTTTTTTTCTCCTCTCTGGTATCGTAGTTTTCATTTTAATAAAGCTGAAAAAAGATTAAATTATACTTTTTTTATTGAATCCTTGTAATAAATGGAAGAAGTAAGGCTATATCAAACACCTCAAGGTTGAAAAAAGGTCGAATAGTTGTGTGTGTGTGTGTGTGTGTGTGTGTGTGTGTGTGTGTGTGTGTGTGTGTGTGTGTGTGTGTGTGTGTGTGTGTGTGTGTGTGTGTGTGTGTGTGTGTGTGTGTGTGTGTGTGTGTGTGTGTGTGTGTGTGTGTGTGTGTGTGTGTGTGTGTGTGTGTGTGTGTGTGTGTGTGTGTTGTGGGAATACAGTGATGGATATGTGGTGTTTCTCACAACTGATGCTTCCGTCACTCCAAGTCCCAGGACCCCATGTGTACTTAGGCTGTTCACTTCCTCTTAAATCATCTTCCCTCTCTCCTCTTCCTCTTCCTTCGTTTCTCCTTCCATTCCATCTTCCTTAATCCTCTTTTCTTCCTCTTCCTTCACTTCTCCTTCCTTTCTATCCTTCATAATCCTCTTCTCTTCCTACTTATTTCTCTTCTCTTCCTCTCTCTTCGTTTCTCTCCCTCTTCCTTCATTTCTCCTTCCCTTCTGTACATCTTAATCCTCTTCTCCTCCTACTTATTTCTCTTCTCTTCCTTTTCTCTTTCTGTCTTTAATCCTCCAGTCTTCCTCCTTAAGCCTCTTTCTCTCCTCTCAATTCCTTTCTCCTGTTTTATCCTTCATCTTCTCCTCCTCCTCTTTCTTAACCCTCTTCCCTTCTATCCTCCTCAATCTTCCTCTTTACCCCAATCTTCCTCTCTTCTTCCCATCTTAATCCTCACGTCTTCCTCTTCCGCCACTGCTCACTCTCTCCCTTCCTTCTTAATCCTACTCTCTTCCTCTCTTCTTAAAACTTTTGTCTTCCTCTCTCCTTAACCCAATGAGCCTGGGGATTTTTTTCTTGATTTTTTCCCGTTACCTGGCGATTTTTTTTAGCGATGGACAGGTTTCCAAATTTGAGGGATAATTCAAAACCATTAGTCTTTCCAATAAGAGATTTCTTTTTTCTTAAGCTGAATAATATCTTGTGGCAGCTGCAAAAAATAAGACAAAGATGCGTGATTCAAAGAGATAATATTCTCGTCTTAGGAAAGGAACCAAGAACAAAGGAGAGGAAGTGCGACAAAGGTAAACAATAGTAGAAAAAAAAAAAGCGTCCTTATCAGCAATATCATGAAAAATAAAAGCCTAAGCAATACCCCCAACGAATGCGTATTGTCTGCGTCACTAAAAAACTAAATCAGTAATCCTGTGGGAATCGGAAACATATCATCGCAGCTCCGTCCTCCCCCTCCCTTTAAAAAAAAAGTCTTAGAATTACGCCCGCCGCTTTTCACTGTCTTCTTACGTTCTTGTCTTTAAAAAAAAAAAAAAAAAATCAGTACCACTCTGACAATCGGAAGCATATCATCGTAGCTTCACCAACATTATTAACCAACAAGCCAGATATCCTGGAATACTGCCCACAAAGTTTGGATACAATCTGCCCACTTGATCTTGGGATACTTTGGCAACAGACAGACTCACACACACACACACACACACACACACACACACACACACACACACACACACACACACAGACGCAAGCGGTTACATTATCGCCTCGCTAGACGGGCGATAACGAAGTGAAATCAAGGAAGCGTACAGAACACCGATTTTTTTAAATTTCACTCTAATAAAAAAAAAAAAAGGAAGAGAGAGAGAGTATATAATAAAACTAAAAGCACAGCAAAGCGAAAAAAAAATATATATGAAAATACAGAATAAAAAAAAAAAATCCTGATCAACAAAAGCAAGAGTGGAAGCAAAATAAAAGAGAAAGTAGCTGGAACAAATTTTGTAGAGCCCGTAACAACAGCAGAAAGAGGAGAAAAACAGAAGCCCGGTTGAATGACAAAACTAAATTGATAAATAAATAAATAAAGGCATACAAACACATAAAAATTAAACACAGCATAGCAGCTTCTTCAGTAAAATAATAAGAGGCGAAATAAACAGAAAAATATACCAGAACGATAGTCAGGTTATCAGAATCGTTAGTGTACTGACGAGAAACAAGAGACGACTTTGTAAATAGGTCATATCTGTTTACGTATAGATGATTCCCCATTTACCCCATTGTAAAAAAACACAACTGGGAGGGCGGGCAGGATTTACAAGGGAGAGAAAAAGTGACACGAAATATGAGTAGAAAAGAGAGGGAAAAATGGGGTAGGAATCTGCAATAATTTTTGGTGGTACAGAGGGATTAAGAGCGGGAGAGGGGAGGGAGACGGGAGGGAATGGTTGAAGGGAGGAGGGTGAATCTGAGGGGAGGAGGGAAAATTTGAGGGAGAGAGTGGGGGAGGAAAAATGCCTGAGAGGGGAGATGAAGAAAGAAAAAAAAAGTGAGAAACCTTGTGGAGATGAAATGAGAGAGAGAGAGAGAGAGAGAGAGAGAGAGAGAGAGCGTCGGGAAGTTTAGAGTGGCAAGAGTTACGGGACAGGGGGTGTGTGGGACGTGAGAGGGGAAAAAGGGGAGTGGGATTTATAGTAGTGTAAAGTAGAGAGGCGTGTCGTGGGAAGAGGGATCCTTTCTGAGTAGGGACACAAGAGCCTGGGGGGCGTCGTTTTAAGAAAGGAACCCCTCACAGGAAGCGGAATCAGGAAATAGATATATACACACATACAGGGACTGACGGACATGTAGACATACCGTACATACACAGGCTGAAGACATACATACATAAATACATACATACATACATACATACATTCGTACTACATACAGACAGACAGACACAGATAAATAATAAAAGGCACAGGTACTCCAATGAAGGACAAACAGACACGACTAACAGAAAAAAAACAAACATATAAGGAGAGGAAGATACATATACTGATACATGCAGACATACAGACAACCAAATCTTTGAAAAGTATGAGGGATGGGATAAAGTGTGACGTAAACAGAGGAGGAGGAGGAGGAGGAGGAGGAGGAAGAGGAGGAGGAGGAAAAAGGAGATGAAGATGAAGAAAAGGCAGGAAATGAAGAAGAAAAGAAGAAAAAGAAAAAGAAAATGACGCAGAAGATGAAGCAGAAGATGAAAAAGAAGAAGAAATGGAAAGCTAAGATGTTGGTGTGACAAAAAAAATGAAGGTAAATGGATATGATACCAGGAGAGTCAAGAAGAAAGGAAACACTTGAAGAGATGGAGGAACAGAATAAGAAAAAAGAAAAAAAAATATTATGAGAGGAATCTGGGTGAAGGACATAGATGAAAGTCAATGAGGAAGTGCTAAAGAGAGGAAAGAGAGAGACTGAGCGAGTAACTTCAATATTAGAGAAAGAAATGGAGAAAAGCTTGAGCAAGGAAAACAGAGGAGATGCACAGAGTGACAAGAAACTTGGAAATAAGCTGAATATAATAAAATGTAAAAGGTGAAAGGGAGAAAAATATAACCCAAGCTGATGAAATGCTTTAATATTACAGTTCGTGGTGAGAGAGAGAGAGAGAGAGAGAGAGAGAGAGAGAGAGAGAATGATGAAAGGGCTGTCTCTAAATCCCCATTACCCCCTACCCCTACTCCCCCTTCCCCCTCCCCGTTATCCTCCCCACTCCTATTAATCCCTTCCCCTTCCCTCACCATCTCCCTTCTACTACTCCCCTCCTCGTCTTCCCCTCACATTCCCTTGTATCCATCCCCCTCCCCTCACTACCCTTGCCTTCCCTTTCCACATTCCCCTCCAATTTCCCCTCCCCTTCTCCCCACTGTACCCCCCTCCCCCTCCTCCTACCTCCTCCCCCTCCCCTCCACCCTTCTCTTCTGCCTTGACCTCCTCTTAAAGACCCTCTGATCAGCCATTATGTGTATCTCGACCTAACCACTACTGACCTGGCCTGACCTGGGGCTTTATTTACCTTGACCTTTTCCCTCTGATAACGTAGTTTTAGTTGCTGGGCCATTTCCAGGAGCGGCGCAGTACGTCTGTCTCTCACTAATGATGTTCGGCCTCATTTCCACTGCCTACAGTAACTTGAGCAGTCTCACACACACACACACACACACACACACACACACACACACACACACACACACATAATCACCTCCCTATCCCACACCACACCACACCCCCTCACAACACACCACACAAAACCACCCGCCTACATCACAACACACCAAAGGCATTAACCAAAGCGCCCTGAAGCTCCCGCATCTAGTACTGTTACCCCTGTTATTTTATTCTCATTATTTCCAAACGATTTTTATTAAACTTAGATGGGGTAGATCTTCAGGGAAAGGACTATTGAAGACTGTCTTTAACATCTGTCTGAAAAGGCACTACACAGGTAAAAAGAATGGTTTGGAAGTGGTAAGGAAGAGAATCAGAAGTAGTTAAATTCGTACTGAAGGGGTTAAGCTGTGTTAAGACTGCTGGTGTGTATGGTTACTTCCATCCACACTGATACCATACATTTCAGAATAAAATGTGAGAGTATATTCAGGGGCAAAATAATAATAATAATAATAATAATAATAATAATAATAATAATAATAATAATAATAGCAGTAGTAGTAGTAAAATAATAATAATAACAATAAACAATCTGCTCAAAAGCTAACCGTGACGAAGGCTTCATTACCCTATACATTGCTTATCATCCTTGTCAGTAAGTCGTCTGACCTCGACAAGCTGCCAGTTGGATCTTTTTATTTAATCACCAAAAATACAGAGAAGGAAGGAGTTGGAAATTTTCAGTGACCCTCCTAAATAAAGTATAACTGCAAACATTAATATGGATTCGTTTTCTGAAGATATATGTGGGTATTTGAGAGGGACGCCTTCACACAGTGGCACCGATATAACCAGGCGGCTCTACTACCCGGCTATACAAACGCCCCTCACCTACCTACTTATCGCCCAAAAGGAGGATGGTGGGCTACACACCTGGGCGAAC
The DNA here is from genome assembly GCF_032717465.1 of Coenobita brevimanus. Lineage (NCBI taxonomy): Eukaryota > Metazoa > Arthropoda > Malacostraca > Decapoda > Coenobitidae > Coenobita > Coenobita brevimanus. The sequence goes on along the minus strand of NC_137004.1, from coordinate 4,881,238 downwards.
TTCAGCAACAAAATACTGGGTTTATGTTCAGATTAACCAACAACAACAACAGCAACAAGAACAAGAACAACATGAGACTATAAGCAAAGGCATCCGAAACACGAAAACGCGATTTTCATAACCAAAAAATTCTTCAAACTATTTATAAATGTTTCATAACTCTTGTACATAGAACAGAAAGAAATATTTAGTACTGTGATATCTTTCAGTGATTTATTAACTCCTCCACTTCTATGAGTTTGTGTGAGGGGGGAAAAACAGTTCGTCAAGAGAGAGAGAGAGGTTTATATTCTCTGACACTGCCTTTGTTGTGATATTATTCTCAGGTTCGTTTCTCTTCAGCATTTTAAAACCGTCTTTCGTTAGCTAAATTATAATGTACAGTAAGGACTTCGCAGCACAGGGGTTCAACACACACACACACACACACACACACACACACACACACACACACACACACACACACACACACACATTCACTCAACCAATGTCTTCCACAGAACTCCAAAGCACTGAGTCATCAACGAAATCATCCATCACTCTCTGCACTCCAAACAGCTATGACTCTATACCACAACCTTGAGTCATCTTCCTAAAACATTCTCTTCCTCTGAGAGAGAGAGAGAGAGAGAGAGAGAGAGAGAGAGAGAGAGAGAGAGAGAGAGAGAGAGAGAGAGAGAGAGACCTTGGCCTTACTCTGAATGAACACATGACCTCATTTCAACACACAAACATTACCGCATAAGCCTCTCATAACCTCGATTTATCAACACACAGTCACTATGAAGGCTTCAGTATGATGAAATAAACCTACACTACCACAGGAAAAAATCAACTATACTCTTTTTACTCTTAACTTGGCCCAGATTTTCGTCTTTTTGCAATTTGTTTCATGCATCTCAGTGGCAGAAAAAGGCAATGTTGCGGCTCTACATCCTTCCCATAGCACTTCCTCTTGACTAGCATCATATTCCAGTGTTAATCCCTTGATAGAACTTAGCACAGAAGGGATGGAAATTTTACGCCACGTTAGAGTATAAAAAAAAAAAGTGCAACATGAACTCTGTGCTGGGAATCGAAGCAAGGACTTAAAGATGAGAGCCAGGCATATTTCCACTCTACCACGACCAGGTAAAAATAGTCTCACCTTGTCACACACCTGTAATCAAGACACCTTCGCCCCTAACTATGAGCCTGAGAGAGAACAGGCAACCCCTTGACACTTGGGCAGGTACAGGCTTTTAATCATACCCAAAGGTAATTACAAGAAAGGAACTTATATAGTTTTGGAGGTTATGCAACACTTCTTCCTTCGCGACTTATTCTGTTCAACTCAGTATCCTCTAATATGTTAAGGATGCAAACTAAACCCATACCTAAATGAAATAAAGAACAAGCATACCGATGAAGGCTAAGGTGTAATAAATAAACCACCAAAGAAGATGTGTAACGAAGCTTCCTGTGTAACTGTGTAATAAAAAAGTAAATCAACAAGGAAGAGGTGCAACGTAGCCTTCAATGCCGCTCAGAATAAAACCAACATGGCCTATCAAGAGCTCTTCATGTGATCGGTTTTATGCCATTACGACCCTCCGTGACACAGACCTTACCAATCATGCTGTGAGGGCAGTTGAAAGCCCCATAGCGTTCACGAGAGGGAGGTTTACGGGTTATTTCTTGCGACACTTGATGGTTTATAAGTTTCCGCTGTTTCCCTGGATCACCCATGACATTGGTATGAAGGAAAAAAAGTAAAGTCAGAGGGATGCCTGCTGAAAGGGACTGGGGTGAAACAAAGGAAAGTGGTGATAAAAATAGGTAAGTAAATAGGGAATGCGATTATGTTGCCCCTGAGACACACACTGACATCAAATTTGTCATGAACCTGCACTGACACATCACGCATGCCCACGCAAAATTTCAGCGCATTCCACCCAACGGTATGGCCTGTAGACGGTTCCCAATATCTGGCAAAACATCGGGCAAAAAGGTGAGTGAGGCTCGCGCGCAACTGATCGCATGCAGTTATAATTTACATCAGCGCTGTCAGCTCGCCGTTCCGCGTCTTTTGGCGTAAGGCACGTTGAAATCCGAGTTGGTCAAACGTATACACACACACACACACACACACACACACACACACACACACACACACACACACACAAAACTTATTCGCATAGTATTAATGATGCTGACAGTTATGGAAATGAGTGAATACAATTGCAACAGAAAGTAGAGAGAATATGTGAATTATAATGGACAGAGAAAGAGGGTAGTCACTAATAACACGCAGAGAAAGAATATGCGGATAATAATTGGGAGTATGTTGTCAGGGGACGAGGGATTATACTGGTAACAGGAGGTAGAGGGAATATAACAGGCAGAGGGCTTACTGATAGCAGGTACAGAGAAAGAATATGCTGATAATTGAGAGTATGCTGACAGGGAAGCAAAGAATATACTAACACCGATAAGAGGCGGTACAGAACACAGAATATTCTAATTACAGTAAACACAGAAAGAGGAAAATAACTGAAAATAGGTATGTACAGAAAATATGCTAATAATAATCACAGGTGTAAAGACTGAGGGGGAATATGTTGATAATAATACGTATAAATGGATTAATAAAATGATATTAGGTGTGAAAAAGAGGGAAAAATCTTACATTAATATCAGAAAGGGGTAATGTACTAATAATATATATACGGTACAGAAAAATAGCGTAAGTTCATAGGAAAAGGCACAGAAAGAGTGAATTCGCTGATAATATTTGGCAAAGATATAAAGCACATGACACGGTAATAACAAAAACATAAAGAAAGAATATAAAGGTACAGAAGGAGGGAGTATCACGTAATATGAGATGCAAGAGAATATAAGATCTCTCTCTATAGCCACAGAATTTTACGCCTCTCAGTAAAAGATAAACTCAAAGGACATCACAGAACTCTTGATTTACACATTTCTAAGCTGCCTGAGGACATGTTACATATACACATTTTTCATTTTATTTCTCCTCATGTCATATCCGAACCCTTTTATTCCTATGACGTGTTTTTCTGTTTTATTTCTGTGTCACAGCTGCACCAGTCTGATCATATTTTTCTATCTTATAACTTACAACCTGACGATTTTACCTAACTTAGGGGGAAACTTCTTGCAGTGAGCGGATAAATAAATGTTATAGTTAACACCTTCAATTCGAACAATATCCTAAGTGAATAATAATGTCTATGATTTTTTCCCCACTGAGTTACGGAAAATAAGCTTCAAAAAGACGAAAATCTTAGCGTACCGTAGTTATAATAAATGAACAACAGCACAGGTAGATTGGAATGCAGGTAAAAATACATTGTTGGACTGAAGCAACTGTACTCTTTTCACCTTAACTTGGCCCAGATTTTTTGTCCTTTCGCTGCTTATTTCATGTAGCTCGGTGCAAAATAAGACAGTGGTACGGCTCTACATACTTTCCACAGCACTTCTTCGTGACTAGCATCATAGTCCAGTGTCACTCTATTGTTATAACTCTGAACAGATGACAAATTTGGTCGACAGTAAAAAAATGAAAAGAAAAAAAAAAAAGAGTATGCTAGGATTTAGGAACGTGGGTTTGATTTATACTCCTCTTGGCATAGGACGAACCTTTGCACCTCCTCCTTAGCGATTTATTTTTTATTACAATTTAACAATCTCCTTTATTTTGTGAGTAGATTTACGGCCCAATTTACTGACAGCTATGTTGGTGAATGTCCTACTTCTGCGTCTTCCTGTTCCTATTTCGATATCCTATTTATCTCATGTTATTAGTGGGAAATTGGGTTAGGAAGATGATTACTCGCCCCCCCCTCTCTCTCTCATCCCCAAGCCTTTTTTAATATCAACCATTCTGTAACTACCTAAAGCCTGATACGGGAGACCGGAAATTGATCCAAGCTTATCCCTAGAAATCCAATCCAGAACATGGGCAGGTACATTAAGGAAATTACAGGTGTCTAAAAAAAACAATGTGACCTTTCATAACTCACCTGATATATAAAATCTCTTCAGGAAAGGGAGCTCCCTAACACTTTTTCCATGGCGGTTTATTTATGGGTATATTAAGACAATTTCAGGCGTATAAATAACCCAATGTGACTTTTTATAATTCACCTGATATATAAAAGTTTAAGTCCATATTCTCGTCGGGAAAGGAAGCTCCCTAACACCTTTTCCTAAGCGATTTATTTTTGGGTATATTAAGGAAATTTCAGGTGTATAATTAACCCAATGCGACCTTTTATAATTCACCTGATATATAAAATGGATCCTGAAGCCCGTATTCTCGTCGGGAAAGGAAGCTCCCTAACACCTCTTCCTTAGCGATTTATCTTTGGTTATGGCTGGTTAATATCCTTCTGTACGTTGTTTATGCTAAGTATGGCGATATCTGAAGGGTTTATATAACACAGAAGACGAGAGTAAGGTGTAAAATGAAAAATAAATCGCTTTGGAAAAGGTGTTAGGGAGTCTCCTAAACCGACGCCAATAAGGGCTCAAGTCATCGTAAACCTTGGAAAGGCGTACATAAGTGAAATTCAAAGTGGTGTCAGGGTCGTAGTTAAGATGGTTTTCTAGAATTCGTAACGCCTCCTTTTAAGCGATTTATTTTCCACATCAGACATTAGTACCGTAGATCTGTTGTGTATTTTTGGTGCAAACTGTCGCTGTTAAAACGAAATTAATAATGATGTCTGCAAGAGCATGTTATCGTGTAATATGTAAAATAAATAGCTAAGAAGCATACGCTAAGGAACTTCATGTTACTAAGAATACGGCTTTCCGAAAAAAAAAAAAAAAAAACCGCTTACGATCAATTTCCTGTTATATATGCGATTTGTATTTCAAGGAAAGACAAGAAAAGAGAGTGCAGAGCCTCTCAGTGTCTGTTGTTCCTCCTATAAGTAAATAAATAAAGAATAAAAATCTTGGTTACGAAAGGAATATTACCATAAGTTTATAATATCTGTTTTGGAAGGAAACGTGGAAAGACGAAAAGTGCCGAGTTTCTCCATGTCTACTTCATCCTGGGAAAAAAAAAAAAAAAAAAAAACTACGAGAGGAAATCGATTGTAAATGATGTTCAAGAATCACACCACAAACCTCCTTACTTCTACTTCAATCACTTCGGTTCAAACTAACATCAATATTTATAAATCACATAACAATACTTATCTATGGATCCCCTCATTCTCTCTCTCTCTCTCTCTCTCTCTCTCTCCATTGAGTAATGCTTTTCCCTTCAACCATCCCCCTCCAACTGCACTTCTTCCTCCGACCCTCCCTCTCCATCCATCCCTCTCTCTCTCCCTCGAACCCTCCCTCCTTCTCTTCCACCCTCCAGCTACTTTAACCTTTCCCCCTCTCTCCTAACCCTCCCTCTCCCACCAATTTCCCCTCTCCCTTTCCCTCCAACTACCTCTCTCCCTGTAACCATCCCTCTCCCTCCATCTTAGAGTTCTATCCTCTTGAGAAAGCACTTCGCATCAATCGCCTAATTATTTGAGTAACTAGTATTCTGCAAGTATATACCCTACATCATTACTCCATGCTTTACTCATTTTCCCGGTATTTTATTCTGGGCATGGGAACGCAATTTTGTTCAGCCAAGATTAATAGCCGTCAAACCGCTATGCTTGCACAATCGCCCAGCCAAATGTTTACATGGGGAGCAGTGAATACTTAAAGATTCCCGTATTCCCTTTCACGCTTAAAATATCGCACTTGATTTGTTTACACAGCTAACTCAACAGCTTCGTAACGTGTGCGCAGAACAGTACTCCATTCCGCTCTCTCAAAACGGTAGAGTTATTTTATTCACTTTACGAGAGTATATAACACTCTCCCGTGCATAAAAATATCGCTCATAGTTTGTTTACATAGCGAAGTTAAAGAACAGATGAGTAAGGTACAACTGACGCGTTTAAAGTTATATTCCTTTTCACGTTTATTAAACCGTCACAGGAAATAATTTAATTCAGTTTACGAGTATATATAACACTTAAATATTCCTGCAGCTTCTTGTGGCAGCGCACGCTCATCACACCATCAACAACCACCTGCCTCGGTTTAAACCCACCTTTTTCACACTCTGCATCTCTTATACTACATTTACTTACCATTTTTGCTGTCGGACAGGGTGAAGCAGCTCTTTATCTCTTATCGTGTCTCCGTCAACACCTCATAGGACGAGGAGAAGGCGAGAGAAGAGAAAAATTGATCGAATGTCTCACTCTCCTCTCCCGGCCAGGACTGCTAGGGTGACGCTGCCGGGACCCGCTGCTGAAGTTGTCGTACCGGACTCAACCCCACTTCACTCCTATGTTTACCCTCCAAGCATCCTTATCGAGCCGCTAACGTCTTCTTTCTGCAAGGGAACAAAGAAGTGAGGAATACTAGACATGGTATTTGTTTATATTTCAGTACAGGGATAAGAGGTTATGAGATGTGTGTTTGTTAATCTCTCGTACGCCTGACATGGTGGTCGCGGCAGCAGCATCCATAAGGCTTCTCGTTCAGTGTCTCGCATCAATTGTTATTATGGCCCATAAATTGCAATAACCATGTCATTTCAATGCGTTTCGTATGTTAAATGATCGTCTATTTAAATTCTTCGCCATCTATATATTAATTTACCTGGGAAAAATTCGCCAAGCAGTGTTTCCCAGTGTTTCAGTTTGAAGTTCGTTTCTTTTTATATAACTTGTATTATCGCCATCGGAAACAGTAGTATCAGGTGTAGTACTGCATTATGTCAGTCGCTGTATTTAATCTTTCCCCGTCCCTCTATGATTTCTTGGTCTTTCTCTTCCTTCTCTCATATTCTTCTTCGCCTAAAAAAAAATAATGTTCCTTTTCTACTCAACAGATGGCGTTAATGGCGGCATCTCGCGTAGGAGGAAGGAAGTCTCACTCAATGTCTCGTAAATCTCTCAGTCAGTGATACTATGGCCTCGTCTTCGTTTTTCTCCTTCCTTTTATTACCAGTTTGTGCTTGTTCTGTATCCATGAGTTTTTTTTTTTTTTAATCTGATCACCCCTTCGTCCGAGGACTTTTTAAAATCTTTTTCTTGCTCCAGATTTTTTTATTCAGTTTAAGAAATATATACATGTTTTATTCTAACCTGGACTCTCTCTCTCTCTCTCTCTCTCTCTCTCTCTCTCTCAACTGTAACAAGAGATTAAATATATGATTCCCTGAAGTGCAATGGACAGGATACTGAGTTGTGTCATCTTTTTCTGCCATTCAGTCGTGTGGAATAAGTTGCAAAAGGACAAAAATTTAGGCCAGCTTAGGGTAAAAGGACTATAGGAGTGAACATGGTTAATGAGGGATAAATCTATTCCATCCAAAATCGAAAATTCTGTCATAGTGAATAAAATTAATCGGATGAGAGGATTAATACGAAACATGCCACTGTAGTGAAAAATCTTGAACCCCGTCAGTCCGATTATGCATTATTCAATTTATTCACGATATCCAAACAAATTTATTCAGGTTTTAAGAGACTTTTCCAAATGAGGGGATAATATATAATTTACACTAATCCCTTCACTGCTTGGGGATTGTATGAAGCTGAATTAAATCGTCTGGAGAGCTTAGAGTCTGTATTTTTATTCCGTAACAGCTTTTAACTTGCGATTCATTCTGCATATCACACCTCAGCATCGTCCTGTAATTTATTGATGTAAGTTATGTCGATGTTAAAGCGATATAAATAGTATACTACAGAACTGACGAGGTATAATGAGCAGAAGAAATCGCTATGGAAGAGGTGTTACGAAGCCCCCTATACGAACCTAAAATGCAACCCTAATGCCCGTATTCTTTTAAGACGCCCCCTAACACCTTTTCCTCAGCGATTTTATTTTTGGATATAGCTGGTTAATATTCTTCTGTACATTAAGAAGAGAGTGGATGAGGAATTTGGAAGGAATTTGAGTGTAAAGTGGAGGGACTGTAAGAAAATGTTCTGGAGAGAAGTGAAAAGAGTAAGACAGGGTGGAAGTGAAGTTAGCAGGGGAGTGAAAGATAAACATGGTAGATTACTAGTGGAGAAGGGAGAAAAAGTGAGCAGATGGAGAGAACACTTTAAGGAATTGTTGAACGTAGAGGATGGAAGTAATGCGAGTATAAGTGGCTGGGGAATGGCTGGGAGAAGGAGGGAGGTGAGAAGACAGGTAGAAATCAGTAGGATAGAGGTTGTGGAAGCAATGAAGAAAGTTAAATCGGGGAAAGCCCCAGGAATTGATGGAGTGTGTGGTGAGATGCTGAAGCATGGGGGAGAGATAGTAGTAGAATGGATGTGGAAGATGTGCAGATTGGCCTGGGAGGAAGGTAGAGTCCCGGAGGATTGGAAGTCAGGTATAATTATTCCCTTGTACAAAGGAAAAGGGGAAAAAGAAGTGTGTGGTAATCATAGGGGCATTTGTCTTCTTAGTATAATAGGAAAAGTGTATGGTAGGATACTTATAGACAGAGTTAGAGAAAGAACAGAGAAATTAGTTGGAGAAGAACAGGGAGGCTTTAGGAAGGGAAGAGGTTGTGTAGATCAGATATTCATTCTTAGATCTTTAGTGGAAAAGTTTCTAGAGAAGGAAAGAAGTTGTATGCGGCTTTCATGGATTTGGAGAAAGCATATGACAGGGTGGATAGACAAGGATTGTGGAAAGTGTTAAGAATATATGGAGTAGATGGGAAGTTGTTGAATGCTGTGAAGAGTATGTATGATGGTGCTAAGGCTGCAGTGCGTGTGGATGGTGAACTAAGTGAATTTTTCTCTTTGAAAGTTGGTTTGAAACAGGGATGTGTCATGTCTCCATGGTTGTTCAATCTGTACATGGATGGGGTAATAAAAGAGGTACAAGGTAGGGTAGTGGATGTTGGAGTGGCCCTGGTGAGAGAGGATAGTGTTTGGAAACTCCCTGTACTGTTGTTTGCAGATGATACTGTGTTGTTGAGTGAAGATGAAGGGGAGCTGCAAGGCTTGGTGGATGAGTTTGAGAGAGTGTGTAAGAAACGGAACCTAAAGGTGAATGTAGGGAAGAGTAAAGTGATGGTCTTTGAGAGAGGTGAAGTCAGTGAATGTATAGCGAGGTTGGATGGTGAGGAATTGGAAAATGTGAGTACGTTTAAGTATTTGGGTAGTGTGATGAGTAAGGATGGAGGTTTGGAGGGTGAAGTGCTTGAAAGGGTACAGCAGGGAAGAAAGGTTGCTGGTTCCTTGAAAGCAGTGATAAGAAACAGGGAAGTGAGCATGGAAGTAAAAAAGTTACTACATGACAGTATTGTGATACCAACTCTAACGTACGGAAGTGAAGCTTGGACGTTGTTGGAAGGACACAAGTCAAGAGTGAGAGCAGTGGAAATGAGTTATTTAAGAGGAGCTTGTGGAGTCACGTGGAGAGACAGGCTGACGAATGAGGATATAAAGGAGCGTTGTGGTGTTGATGTGGATGTGATAGGAAGCGTTGTGAGGAACACACTGAGGTGGTTTGGCCATGTGGAGAGGATGGAGGGTGAAAGACTGACGAAGAGAGTGTATGTGAGTGAGGTGGAGGGTGGAAGAGGGAGGGGGAGACCGAGGATGAGATGGAGGGATGGGGTGGAGAGGTATATGAGAGAGGGGTGTGTGAGTTGGGAGCAGGGTAGTGAAATGGCGGGGGACAGGGCGACTTGGAGGCGATTTGTTTGTGGCCACCCCAAACGGGATTGAGGCGTCTGGCAATAGATAGATAGATAGATAGACATTATTTATGCAGAGTATGGCGATATGAAAGGATTTTGAAAGCATTTATTTAACACATAATAGGACAGTAAGGTGTAATAAGAAAAATAAATAGCTTAGGAAAAGGTATTAAGGAGCTTCCTTAACCTGTGAGAATTCGGGCCCAAGACACGGCGGGAATTATGAAGGCTTGAATGATGAGTCTCTCTCTCTCTCTCTCTCTCTCTCTCTCTCTCTCTCTCTCTCGTTTCTGGATCCTACTCACCAAATTTATGAGAAGAAAATTAAATGTGACGATGATGATGATGATAATTATGGTGATTTTAACGATGATAATGATGATAGTAGCAATGTATGTGACGACAGCTACGACGACGACGACGACGACGATGTACACGCGAATAAAGACGACGACGATGATGAAGACGACGACGATGGTGATACTATCTATATTTATCATCCATTCCCTCCTCCCCCATCAGAAGTGCAGGGGCGTGGGGATAAATTACTCACTGTCGACATTTAAGGTGAGAATGATGACTTAACCTCGTTCGCCCCTGAGTGGCACTATGTGAGCAACGAACCCCATCCATCCCTCAGATTAAGCTCCATGGGAGACCGTCTGGGTGAAGCGCCTTAACCCACTAGAGTCTCGACATAAGGCGTCATTTGGTTATACACTAGGCCATATGACTTGTTGCTCAGTGTAGAGTCACCCGAGGGACTGCATTGAGTGAGTGGACGGTGAGCTTCCCCATGTACCACTATTGACAATGATAATAATGAGCTAATACCCCCAATTTAATCCCTGAAAATCATCATTAGCCATAAGCCTCGTCATGGATGTCATTCGTTTGATGGGAGTGTCAAGCCCTACCTTAACAAGCCTAACCAGCCAACATTTCCCCCTCTAATGTGTAGTCAACCAGGTCAGTCACGTATGGGGGTTTTAATGAGGGAATTAGCGTGTCTCTTCACGGTCCAGGTACAGGTGAATTAAGCCTCAGGTGCAATTTTGGCAGCTGATTATTGCGTGCAGCCAGGTGTGCGCGTCAGTGTAATTAGGCCTTGCAGTATATTATTTTTCTTTCCCTCTTGCTACCGTCCGAATGATTTTATTCCCTATTCACGAGGCACCTCAGAGAGAAGGGGTTAAGCTGAAGGACCAGGTAGCGAGTTCGTGAAGCAAATATACAGGGTGTTAATAATATCCAAAGAACATGACTACGCAGAAATTACTTACTTTCGCCAAGAAATCAACATCCCCCTTTCACGTTTTTCATGACCCTGACCTTTGACCTCTTTCGTCTATATGTTAATCGCTTATTTCTGAAATGGTTCTCGGTCATTATTCCATTCTGGTGAAATTTTATATTTTTTTTTTTTTATGTTATTGCTAAAAACGGAAAACAGAGGGACAAGCAAAGAGAAAAACTGAGCCAACAACATAAACGCCCCTGCTAAAGGTAATAGTAATAATAATAATAATAATAATAATAATAATAACAATAATAATAATAATAATACACACACACACACACATTTCGCTCAGGCTTTCCCTCATCGTCCCCGTCTCCCTACCCACCCACGAAATCACTGAGTTGCATTGGTTAGCACAGTCAGTTCGCAAACAGAAGAACGCCAGGTCCATTCCAGGGGCCAGATGGACTGTTAGGGAAAGTCTGTAATCCCGTTGTTCCTATTGGACTGGTAATGCGATTGGTAACATGGGTATTGATTTGGCTACTGCAAGTCGTATTGTTGGAAATGATTGGATGTCGTGCAGTTGATATGCAAAAATCTAAGTCAATTTCTTCTAACCACCACCCATCTCAGCCTCTCCCTCACCAACCCTCTCCCTCAGCACCCTCTCTCCCTCACCACCCGTCCCCCTCACCACTCCCTCTCCCTGCCTCTCCTTCATCACCTCCACGAAGGCCTCTCACACCCACTAATCTCCTTATTCCGGAAACCCACACCAACCTCGCACTTCCCCTTCCCTTTCACTCCCTCCAGCCTCTCTCTCTCTCTCTCTCTCTTATGCCTATATTTTTTCCTCAGTATAGTCATTTTTCTTTCCTCTTTGTCTCAGTAGTTCCCTCTTCTCTTCTTTTCTCCATTCCTCCTCCCTCCCTTTCCTTCCTTTCCGTATCCTCTTACTTTCGTTCTCTCTGCCTTCTTTTTTTCCTCCTCTTCATTTCCTTCCATTTTCCCTCTCTTATTTTTTTCCTCCTTTCTCTCCATTTCTTCCCATTTATCCATCATTTATCATTTCCTTTTTCTTCACTTTCCTTTTTTTCCTTCTCTTCGTTTATAATTTTTTCTTTCCTCTCATATACTCCCTTTTCTTCATCCTCTCTACCTTCCTTCCTTCATCCTTCTTGTCTTGTATCAATTAACTCCTTTCTCCCTTCCCATTATCTATTCATCCTCTTCTTTTTTTCATTTTCCCTTTCATCTATGTCTACCTCTTCCTTCCATCTAATTCTTTTCTTGAACTTCTTTTTGTGTCCGATTCATTTTTCTTCCTCTTCTCAAGGGTTTTTCTTCCTTCTCCTTCTATTCTCTCTATTTCTTTCCTTGTTTTAATTTTTCTCGTTTTCTCTCATTGATAATTTTACTTTATTTTTAACTTTATTTTTACTGTATTCTTTGTACTTATTACGCCTTTTCTTCCCTCCCTGCTCTTTCTACCTCTTCATTTATGGTTCTTTTTCTTCCCCTCTTCTTTTCCTCTCTATTACTCATTTTTCTATCCTGTTTTCCTCTTTCTTTCCCTCTTATTTCTTTTCCTATTCTTTCCTCTTCTCTTTCTAAGTTTGTGCGATTTTCATTCTTGTAACGCTCTTCTGTTTCAATATTCTTCTCTGTCTGTCTGTCTGTCTGTCTGTCTCTCTCTCTCTCTCTCTCTCTCTCTCTCTCTCTCTCGTTTATTTAGTCTCTTCCCCTGTCTCCACCTCTCCCTCAACTTCCTTCATTAAATCTGCCCATAGTTCCCTTCCCCTCCTCTCTCTCTCTCTCTCTCTCTCTCTCTCCTTCCTTTATTCATTCTCTTTCGCTGTCTCCTCTCCTCCCCAACTCTCTTCATTAAATTTGCTCTCTCTCTCTCTCTCTCTCTCTCTCTCTCTCTCTCTCTCTCTCTCTCTCTCTCTCTCACGTTCTCGACCTCTTTTCTCCCTCTTTCCAATATCCCCCAACTTTTTCCCTTCACTTTTCCACACCATGGCTCCATCGCATTTTCTCCCCTACCCCATCCTCCTTCCCTTCCTTCATCCTCTTCCAGTCTTTCCCATTTCCCTTCTTTCTTCCTCTCTCTCACTTTTCTTTCTCCTCTCTCCTCTCTCCCCACTTTCTCTTCCTCCTGTACCATGTCTCCTTCGTCTCATCTCTTCGTAACTTCCTCCTCCTCTCATCCGATCTTCCTCTTCTCATTCAACTTTCTCTTGTCAGTCCTGTCACCTGTGATCTTCATCTCTTCTCATCTAGGTCTCTCTTCCTCTTTTCCTTCTCTCTCTCTCTCTCTCTCTCTCTCTCTCTCTCTCTCTCTCTCATTCTTTCTTTGCACTGGTTATCCTTTTATCCCAAATTGAAATAGTGCCACGGGACCGCCCCCCCTTAAAAAAAAGAGAAAAATAGAAAAAGAAAGCGAGGGGTTAATGCTTACTAACTACACAAAGCTCATTAAGCCCACTCAAGTTTTTCTAAGTCACAGTCTTCCCCTAGAACACGGCACACAACCATCAAATCTCCATCAAGGTCCCTAATTGTAAACATGAGGGAAAAGGGACACAGAGGAAGCAGAGACGTATGGAAAGACTCCTGAGAAAGACAGATAATGGTACTGAGCTTCCGTTGCCAGTGTGAGAGGAATTCTCTCTCTCTCTCTCTCTCTCTCTCTCTCTCCGTTTTTTCTTTCTTTCTACTTCCTCCTCTTTCTTCGTTGCTCTCCTTCGCGCCCATAAATTAACCTTCCTCTTTCCTTAACCCTCTCCTTCTCCTCCTGCTTCTCCTTTTCATCCTTCTCCTCTCTTCCTCCTCCTCTTCCTTTTCCTCCTCCTCCTCCTTCTCTTCTTCTTCTTCTTCTTGCTTTACTCTCCTTATCCTTCAGCGTGCAGAATTAGATCTTGTAGTCATAGTCTACTCTGTAACAAGCAGCCTCGAAAGGATCATAAGGTCTGTTGCTGTTTGCCTTCCTTTGTATTCCTTTGTATTCCTCCTCCTCCTCCTCCTCCTCCTCATCCTCCTCCTCCTCCTCTTCCTCCTCCTCCTCATCCTCCTCCTCTTCCTCTTCCTCCTCCTCCTCCTCCTATAAGTTACTGATCACATAAATGTACTGTCTCTTTTTTTTTTTTTCCTATTTTTTACACTAAGATGGATCGTGTATACAATTCACCTTGAATTTTTTGTAAGATTTAGTAGGGGCGAAGATATATGGCTACAAATAAAAACTCTCTCTCTCTCTCTCTCTCTCTCTCTCTCTCTCTCTCTCTCATCTATTTGTCAGTCTGTCTATCTGTCCATCCATCGATCCACGTATCTATCGATCTGTCTGTGTGTCTACATCTCTCTCTCTCTCTCTCTCTCTCTCTCTCTCTCATTTGTTTGTCAATCTATCTGTCCATCCATCGATCCACGTACCTATCAATCTATCCGTGTCTGTCTACATTCTCTCTTCTCTCTCTCTCTCTCTCTCTCTCTCTCACACACACACACACACACACACACACCCAACACCTCGGAAATTGAATTTATTAAACAAAAAAATAATCCGCCAAATAACCAACACATTCTGATTATAACATCCTATTCGCCACACCCTCCCATTTCGGCTCTCGTGGTAAGTCAATTTAAACTCGAGTTGGGGCCGAAATTGACTTAACCAGCCGAGAGTTACCATCCCGAGATGACGGATTGTCCTGGAACGAGATGGTACGGGCGCGCCGAACTCTCCAAATCCTCCCAAACACCGAGAAACGTAAACATAACAAACTCTCCCTCCCAAACGCCCGCCGAATTCACCCCAAGAGCCGAAATGGACTCCCAGTGGATGTGAATGTTCTCTCCAGAGTCTTCGGAAATTTATATATGCACTATCCACACTTCCACCGAACTCTCCAAAATATATATTCGTCGGTGTGGTATTTTCAGGTTATATTTACGAGGAAAGGAGCCGAATTTGCAAGGGATATATTTTAGTGCCTGGAGCCGAGGTGTTCCGATGTGGCGGATTCTCCAGTGTTTGGCGCGAAGTGTTTATTATCGGCTAAGGCTTGAGAGAGAGAGAGAGAGAGAGAGAGAGAGAGAGAGACTTTCTTTTCTTTCCTTTCTCATCCTATTTTCTTTCGTTCCTTGTCCAATTTCTTTTTTCTTTCATATGCTTCCCTGTGTTTCTTCCTTATTTCTTGCATTTTTATTTTTGCTTCCTGTTTCTTCACGTTCTTTCATTTATTTTTCCTATTTTTCTCACTCAACAGCTTGCGGTAGGAGTGAATGAGGCATGTAATTTTTCCTGGAAGAGGAGGAGGAGGAGGAGGAAGGGGTTATAATCGAAAGCTTTATGCCGTGGAGTCGAGATGCTCTGTTTTGATGTGTGTGTGTGTGTGTGTGTGTGTGTGTGTGTGTGTGTGTGTGTGTGTGTGTGTGTGTGTGTGTGTGTGTGTGTGTGTGTGTGTGTGTGTGTGTGTGTGTGTGTGTGTGCGTGCGTGTGCGTGCGCTGGCGCGTTTCTAATTACTCTTTCAGCTTTTTTTCTTTTTTCTTCCTTACTATGCGTTTTTCTACTTTTTTCTAAGTTGCAACATTTTTTTAGTTTTCTTTTTCTTTTTCCGAATCCATACTTTTTGCTGCCTTTTCTATACATCTTTTTTTCGTTAACTGCCTCAAGCTCATACCTCACTCCCAGATATAAGAAAAAAAAAATGATAGGAGAAATAAAAAACTAGTGTTATTCCAAGCATGTGAAAATAAATGGTGATAATATTAACATGCTCTGCCATCTATACTCCCTTCAAAAAAAAGAAAAAAAGAAAAGAGAAAAAGAGGGCCTCCCATACTCCCAACCCCCCCAAAAAAAATCCAAAATTTGCTGGAACAGAGTATTAGAGTTGTTCCTACCATGAGAGAGGTATCAGTGACGGCATAAACCCTCTCAGGCTCCTACGACTCACTCAGATGAATAAAATCGTCTGAGGTCACCTGTAATCAGATGCTACAGGTATCCCGATCGTGAAAATATTAAGACCTAATTTCTTTCTTTTTTCTTTTTTAACCTGTCCGTATGTCTCCTCTATTTAATATACCTCTTCCCTCTGCTAATCTTCTTCCTCTTTTCGCCTCTTACTTCCTCCTCTTGGTCTTTGTCTATCTCTTTCCCCCTCCTCCTCCATTTCAACTTCGCCTTTTGTTTTCTTGGTTACAACTCTTCTCCGTTTTCCCCCGTAGCTTCTTCTATTTCTTCTTCCTACGAGTTGCACCTCTCTCTCTCTCTCTCTCTCTCTCTCTCTCTCTCTCTCTCTCTCTCTCGTTGTCTATGTCTTTCATTTTTTCTTCTTTGTATTTCCTCGTTGTCCCTCTCGTTCTCTCTTAGTTACGTATCTTTAACTTTCCTGTATTTTCTTTCTTTGTATTCTTTCAACGTCTTCCTGACACTTTCAACTTTTTTTTTATTATATATATTTAAAATCCTCGTTTCCCCTCTCCTCACTAGTCCCTCCCCCTCTCTCCATATCCTTTTTATCTTCTCCTTCTCTCCCTTATCTATTCCTGCAAGACGAACTTTAAAGGTTAAAAAAAAACAAAGGGAGAAGGTCAGGTTCAGGCTTGGGTATAGGTCTGGTGTGTGTGTGTGTGTGTGTGTGTGTGTGTGTGTGTGTGTGTGTGTGTGTGTGAGAGAGAGAGAGAGAGAGAGAGAGAGAGAGAGAGAGTCTTATAACACCTTTCTGTAGATACAACCATACATTCATGCATAAGTACAATACATACAGCATAGACAAGCACCATATAAAGTACAGTTTATACACAGACTGGAAGCTGAGTATGTATATAAGAAATTAATTATTTAGGCACGGAGACGCAGACATTGAAGAAATAAACTAACATACTTGTGAACAGGTCAGATAAATACAAAAAAAAATCATGAAAGATATTTAAATTATTGACTTTGGCAGAATAAATGCATAAAAACAAAAACAGACAGAAAATGGGATATATAAAAGAGTGAGAGATGAATGCATGAATTTACACACACACACACACACACACACACACACACACACACACACACGAGAGGAGAATATACGGGGTTATACAGTGTCAATAAAACTCCTTATTGTTTTATATCCTTCCCTGTAAGTAGGTAATAAAGATGCTATATACCTCCCTCCCTCCCTCTCTCTCTCCCTCCCTCCCTCCCTCCCTCTCTCTCCCTCCCTCCCTCTCTCCCTCCCTCCCTCCCTCTCTCTCTCTCTCTCTCTCTCTCTCTCTCTCTCTCTCTCTGAAAAAAGATCTACATTGCTGCCTCCCCCCCCCTCTCTCTCTCTAGGAACAAAGGTCTACATTGCTGCCCCCCCCTTTCTCTCTCTCTCTCTCTCTCTCTCTCTCTCACTCTCTCTCTCTCTCTCTCTCTCTCTCTCTCTCTCCCTGGCTGTCCCCTGAGTAAGAGCCATGTGCACTAGCGATTATCAAAGCTACAGAATATTCCACTTAATAAATGAAGCCTCTCTCTCTCTCTCCCTAAGTTACAGAATAAAATTTTTTTTGAACTTTACGGAATACTGTACTCTGTGGAAGAACAAGTTGTGCCTCTAATACAGGAAAAAGACACGGAGAAATAATAAGAACAACTGTAAAAATAATAATAATAATAATAATAATAATAGTAGTAGTAGTAGTTGTAGTAGTAGTAGCAGTAGTAGTAATAATAATAAAATATAATAATAATAATAATAATAATAATAATAATAATAATAATAATAATACGAAATACTGCCAAAAATGAAGCGCTGTATTTTAAGTCAAAGAATATCCATCTTATAAACGCCAGGTATATGGGAACAACGTGAGCTTATTCCCTAGTTGTTGGATAAAATTTTGATATAAACCTTAAATGCAGTCAAATTAATAGCCCAACAGTACTCATTTTCACAGGGTATATTCCCCCCACCCCAACCCACTCTCCACCCGAATTCCAGCTCACCCCACCCATTTCCATGTCCCTCACGCCCATTTCTTTACCACCCCAACCCCCACACCCACAACCACACCCACACTTTCTTTCATCTAGGATACGTTGAAATAACTTTGACTATAAGAAAACTATTCGTTCTACATTAATTTTCACAGGATAAGGTTGCCCAGCCTAGCCCAAAACTCTGCCAAAATCACAGCCCATCCCGCCCACTCATTTGTTCACCACGCCCAGTTTTTTTTTACCCCCTCCTCCTACGACCATTTGAGGGCACGACGCAGGTCACACGGTCAAAGAACATGCTCTTTTTTTTTTTTTTTTTTTTTTTTTAATTAACCTTTTCAGTCCTACCTTCCCTCGCTACTGAACAGAGTCGTCCGGTGTTATCCTGACGAAAGTACCTATGAAGTGAAGGGTTAGAGCGAATCCGTAACATCTTTTACTTAGCTATTATTCTGCACATTCCATTTTATTATCCTCTTATTTGTTATTGATGGAAACTACACCGATACTGAAACAACATAAATCACATAAAAATGTTAAGATACGGTATTTATTGTGCTCATTACACTTCATTTTCCTCTTGTTTACTATTGACGCAAACTCTGCCGATCTGGAAACTATATAAATAACAAAAAATAAAGTTGAGGTACCAAAAAATAAAGGAAATAAAATATGCAACTAAATCGCAAACAAAATGGTGTTACGAAGTTTTCCGTGTCACCTCCGATTTGACTCTATGTCTCTCAGGGTGACATAGATTTCTGGTTTTCCCAAGATATTTATAAACACAGGGAAGCCTAAGTTGATTAAGACTGTTTATAATTACCGTTGTCTTTATGGGATTGTATACAGGTAAAGGAAATTTCTCTCTCATGCTATCGTCAGGTGATTATAATTAACTCTGGAGAAAGACCACCAGCGATGGATGAGGTGGGTCAGTGGGTGGGCAAGGTACTGTAGGTGGGTGGATTTTGTGGGTGGGTGGGTCGGTGCGTGAGTGGACTTTTGGGAGGGTGGATGGACTTGGTGGGTGTGTGGTTGGGTGGACTTGGTGGGTGTGTGGTTGGGTGGACTTTGTGGGTGTGTGGTTGGGTGGACTTGGTGGGTGTGTGGTTGGGTGGACTTGGTGGGTGTGTGGTTGAGTGGACTTTGTGGGTGTGTGGTTGGGTGAACTTTGTGGGTAGCTGGGTAGATGCCTGGCATTTGTGGGTGGGAGTGTGGGTAGACTTTGTGGGTAGCTGAGTAGGTGCCTGGACTTTGTGGGTGTGTGGGTGGATGGACTTTGTGGGTGGGTGGGTGGATGTGTGGCTTCCGGACGACAAGGAAGAAGACGTGCTAATGTTGCTAGTTCCTATTAATGCTGAGAATTCAAGCTGGAGATATTGTAATTTCACGCCTACTTATGATAAACTGAGAATAATTGATTTCGATTAGAGTTGGACCACCGAAGGATGAGAGGTTTTGTGTGTGTGTGTGTGTGTGTGTGTGTGTGTGTGTGTGTGTGTGTGTCTTTCTCAATCTGCAAAATAAATCGCAAAAGAACAAGCACTACGACATCTCCACCATCTAGATTACTACCCAGATTTCTGTTGTTCCGCAAAAAAAAAAAAAAAAAAAAAAAAAAAAAAAAAGGCTATCTGTATTTAATTTTAAGTTCCTCATTCTCGTTCGGTAAGGAAGCTCCCTAACACGTCTTCTAAAGCGATTTATTTTGCTTGTTACAAATTGATATCCTCTTTTAACCTAAATCATTCGAATATAACCATACTCTCCATAAATAAAGTAAAAAACGATAATAGCTAGCCGTATCCAAAAATAAATCGGTAAGGAAGAGGTGTTTGGGAGCCTCCTTAGTCGATGTCACCATTAACCCTGTCACGCCTGGGTCAACTCTAGCTTGCCTATTTCACTGAACCTAATTCCAGACGTTTTTATTCAGCTGGGAGTGAGGTGCAGTCAAACAGGTGGATCTGACTAGTAACCAAGGAGACTCATTTTTGCCTCTAAAGCTCACTGCATTTCACGCCCCCACGACCCTCCGATGGTGTGAGAGTAGGCCAGTTCCGTCAGATGAAAACCAAGAGGGTAGAGTCGTTCCTTAGTAGGGTGTTCCTGCTGCGACTCCCCTGCTTATAATACAGGACGGTACGCCACCCAGGGACGCTGTGTCGTGTAAGGTGATTTATTCAGCCTTGTACCTCTACCCAGCCACACACACACACACACACACACACACACACACACACACATATACATACACACACACTCGACATTGCACTCGGTCAGACATATATACACAAATGAATATACATATGTACAGGGAAATACATGGATACCCCTCTCTCTCTCTCTCTCTCTCTCTCTCTCCTGGGTTTCACTTGACAAGGAATGATTTGCTATTCAGAATTTCTCAAGACAACAGCTGACTCTCTCTCTCTCTCTCTCTCTCTCTCTCTCTCTCTCTCTCCTGGGTTTCACTTGATAAGGAATGATTTGCTATTCAGAATTTCTCAAGACAACAGCTGACTCTCTCTCTCTCTCTCTCTCTCTCTCTCTCACATTTTCCGCCATTACTTATATCTCATTTTATGTCTCTCACCTTCACCTGCCGTCATTCACTCACTCACTCGCTCACTTACACGGATTCTTTCTGTCTCTTATACCTGACATACACGGAATAAACACGGATCTATCTATCTATCTACAATATCTATCTATCTGTGTGTGTGTGTGTGGTGTGTGTGTGTGTGTGTGTGTGTGTGTGTGTGTGTGTGTGTGTGTGTGTGTGTGTGTGTGTGTGTGTGTGTGTGTGTGTGTGTGTGTGTGACGAAGTGTAGAGAAGCAGTGATTTAGGGAGATAAAATTAAGTTTAAGGACGTAACTGTGTTCAAGGGATTAATAATATTCACATAATTAAGCCGAGACCCAAACTTACCTACATAGGGCGATTATGGCGGATGTGGTGTGGTATAGGAAGGTGTACTGGTGGTGTGGTATGGTGTACTGGTGTGGCATGGTGTACTAGTGGTGTGGTATGGTGTACTGGTGGTGCGGTGTGTTGTATTTGTGGTGTGGTGTGGTGAACTGGTGGTGTGGTGTGGCGTACTGGTGGTGTGGTGTGGTGTACTGGTGGTATGGTATCGTGTATTGGTGGTGTGGTGTGGTGTATTGGTGGTATAGGAAGGGGTACTGGTGGTGTGGAATGGTGTACTGGGCCCGGTATTGTATTCAGGCCGGTACCGGTAAAGCCTCGAACCCACCAGGTAGGGAAACGTGACTGGAATAACATGAATACTAGGAGATGCTGGGGTGTAGGTGTATAATGGAGGGTAATTATGTGTGTGTGTGTGTGTGTGTGTGTGTGTGTGTGTGTGTGTGTGTGTGTGTGTGTGTGTGTGTGTGTGTGTGTGTGTGTGTGTGTGTGTGTGTGTGTGTGTGTGTGTGTGTGTGTGTGTGTGTGTGTGTGTGTGTGTGTGTGTGTGAGAGAGAGAGAGAGAGAGAGAGAGAGAGACCACAATACCCGAGGGGTTCTGTTATTCTCTGTTTATATTAACTTTTCCTTCGTCATCCCTCCATCTTAATTGCGAACATGATGCAAAAGATTAACAGTGGAATATGATGCTAGTCACGAAGAAGTGCTATGTAGAGGATGTATTGCTGTAGTACTGTCTTTTCCTGCCTCTGAACTATGTAAACGAAGCTGCAAAAGGACGAAAATCTGGGCCAAGTTAAGGTGAAAGGATTATAGGTGGTTGGACCTTAATTTTGATGAGAGATATATTCAATAATTACGGGATAAAAGAAATATATATATATAATAGTAACCAAGGAGACTTTCCCCAACTTTCAAAACTTCCATTAATACTTCAGTGAAAGAAAAAATATATATAATTCATTCATATTAATTAGGTGGAGATAATATATGCCCTTCTATAACTATTTCTTAGATCTAATGACGGAAAAATGCAATACTATGGCTCTAGATCCTTCCCATACCACTTCTTCGTGACTGGCATCGTTTTCTAGGGTCAATCGCTTGCTAGAGGTAAGTTCAAGAAGGAAAGAAGGTTGATTTTGGCCAAGTTAGAGTGAAAAGAGTATTGGTGGTTCTTCCTTAATACTGAGTGAAAGACATGTTCACTATATGTGGTTTATTTTCATCTGTTCAGATTGGACTATGGATTTGACTAGTAACCAAGGAGACTCATTCCTACCTCATAATTACAGGCTCATCAAATTTAATACAACTACAATTAAGGCTTCAATTTGTGCCCAGTTCTCTCGGACGAAAATAAACCGACTACATTTACAGGCTTCAGAAAAATCCCAGTTTCCAAGGAGGCATACCCCCAACCTCCAATCCCTCCTTCAAAACCGTCTTGAATGGAAACTTGTGGAGGGAGGAGATTCCAAGACCCGAATTCTCCCTGCTTAAAAAGGTTCCCTAGCACCTCTACCTTAGCGATTTATTCTTGGAAGGCCTGATAATTTAATTCTGATGGTTATTTATGAAGAGTATGGTGATATTGGAATGATCTTAATTACACAGAGGAGGATGGCATGGGTTAATAAGCTAAATAAATCGCTTAGGAAGAGGTGTTAGGGAGTTTCCTTAACCGACGAGGATACGGGCTTAAAGAATGGTGGCAGATATTGGATTTATGCTGTCAGCTCTCTTCCTGTCATTTCACCTCTCTCTCTCTCTCTCTCTCATTCAGAGGCTTCCTTTCCTATCCATCTACCCACAGACGTGCTTACCTACTTTTATACCTAACTACACAATTACATATTATCCTACCTACCTACCTGTTTGCACACCTACACACCTACCCACCTCCCCAACCTGCCTACCTATCCATTCATATATCTACCCACCTACCCACTTACCTACCCATCAAACCAACCTCCTACCTACCAACCTATCTGTTTTCTCACTAACATATTCAGTGCAGATATCATCACTACTTATCACTTCTATTGTCCTCCTTCATGCCTACCTACAGTCTTATGTACCTACCTATCTACCTGCCTTCTGAACTACCTACCTACCTACCGACCTACTTATCTACCTACCTTCCTACCTACCTATTTATATACATCTATCAACCTACCTACCTACAAACCTCCCTATCCATCTATCTCTCTACCTACCTACAAACCTACCTACCTACCTACCTGCCAACAAACCTATCTATCTATCTATCTATCTACCTACCTACAAACTTACCTATCTGTCTATCTACCTACCTACCTACAAACTTACCTACCTACCTGTACACCTTATTCGTCTGATGGTCTACTAACTAATTATCCTACTTACCACTGCCTACTTACAAGCCTACTTCCCTAGTCCTTCGAGCCCCGTTTGTTCATCCGCATAAATCCATTGTTAAGTGTATCATATCTATCTATCACATCATACCTACGCGTTATATCTATTTACAGCCTTTAGTAATATCATAATCTATCTATCCTTCTCATTCTATCTACCTGTCTAATCTATCTATAATCTTAAGTATATCATCAACTACCTGTCTTCCGCATCATACCTACCTGCCATAAACTTTCATCTTCCGACCTCGCGTTTACCTGTGCACCTCATAACTCCAGTACGTGTGTGTGTGTGTGTGTGTGTGTGTGTGTGTGTGTGTGTGTGTGTGTGTGTGTGTGTGTGTGTGTGTGTGTTGATTCTATACTCACTGTCCTAATTTCTGAAGTACTTGAAATAGTATGTATGTAATGATGATAATAATAATAATAATCATCATCATCATCATCATCCTAACATTCAAAAACCTACTGATCATCATCATCATCCGAAAGCCTAAAAGATCATCATCATCATCATCATCACCATATTTCTCACTAATATAAATGATGGAAGTGCTAGGTGGTGGCGACCATCATCCACTCATTTGATGTTGTGCTGCCTACTTCTTCCTTGAACTTTATCATTCTTTTTCTGTGTCTGCCCACCTCTCTTACTGTGTTTTCAATCCTTCCTGTCGCTTTTATTGTTCTTCATTCCACTTGGTGGCTCTACACTGAGTGGCAAGCGTAATATTTTCCTGTAACCCAGGAAGACATTTACAGCGCTGGGTGGTAACCATACAATCAAATTACAGGGTGATGAAGAGCCTAATATGGTGCCCCTGTTAACTGGATGGAGACGCAAATGCGGCGTTCACCCAGGAACCAAACCTCCACCCTCTTCCCCAGGGGATCACCATTTCATTGAACATGACGGTCTTGAAGGGGCGACTGCTTGCGCGCAGTTGATGGGCTCCTCTGCCAGATATACCGGAGTAACAACAACAACAACAGCAGCAACAACAACAACGACAAATGGTGAAGTGATAATCCAAAACGAAGAAAAGGATTACGTAAAAGTTGTGGCAGCTGTAATCGGTGAACTCAGTGAAATGAACCCGTAAAATGAGCTAGCGAAATGAGCCAGTGAAATGAGCTATAAAAATTGCCTGTGAAATGAGCCAGTGAAATAAGCAGGGGAAATGCGTCTGAAATCAGCAAGGAAAATTAGCCAGTGAAATGGGTTGGTGAAATGCGTTAGTGAAATGAGTCAGTGAAATGGGTTGGTGAAATAAGGTGATGAAATGAGTTAATGAAATAAGCCAGTGAAATAAGTCAGTGAAATAAGCTAGTGAAATAAGTCAGTGAAATAAGCCAGTGAAATAAGTCAACGAAATAAGCCAGTGAAATAAGTCAACGAAATAAGCCAGTGAAATGGGTCAGTGAAATAAGCTAGTGAAATAAGCCAGTGAAATAAGTCAATGAAATAAGTCAGTGAAATAAACCTTACACTCTTTCAGATATCTATGAAACCTTCGACATACACAAATTAAAATGCTCAGAATGTCTTTCATAAAAAAAATATATTTCTATCTATCTATCTATCCGTCTAGTTATCTATCTATTGTCTATCTATCTAGTTACATACCTACCTATTTTTCTATCTGCCTATCTATCTGTCTGTCTGTCTATCCATCCATCCATCAATCCATCCATTTTTCTATCTGCCTCTTTCATTCCATCCACCATATACCTACCTATCCATCTATCTACCAATAACCCAGTCCCTTTTTCACCAACCAGGAGCGCAGGGAACCGAGGCTAGGATTATAAGCCCAGGAATTCAAGGCCATGACCAGTCCCCCGCCCCTTAAAGGCATCATCTACGAAATACACTATAATAACTCTCAGATACAAGCCCTTATGAGACAAGTGCATGAAGAGTCTAAACTTTTAATACAAACCAATAAAAAAAATTGTGCTAAATTCCTCGTTTCTACACAGGTTTTCAGAATTTAATCTAGTAAAAATATTTCCAGCAACGTCTTTCTCAAATATTCAGTTCTCAAAAACCAGGCTTTTGAAAGAAAATGGGGGAGTGGGAATTTTGACTTTGCACTTTGCATAGATAAGCGTCAAGGAAAGTGTTTAATCGCATTACCCCCCCCCTCTCTCTCTCTCTCTCTCTCACACACACACACACACACACACACACACACACACACAATAACCGTCACATGCACGTAACACATTCATATAATAAATACATGCAATATTATTCAACATACACACACACACACACATACACACACACACACACACACACACACACACACACACACACACACACACACACACACACACACACACACACACACACACACACACACCAAAGGATCCTTCATCACAGGTTCCACAACAGGTCTCTGGGAGCGTCCGGATGGAGTGGCCAGATACCTTTGATGTCTCCATTTAATAACACAAACAGCAGCATTATACAGGATCGAACCCGGGACAGTCAAAGGGCTACCTGCATAGTGATTATCACTATCTACCTGCCCATCTATTTACCTGTGTGGCTTATAATCTGTCTACTCTAAGGCTGCCTGTGTGTGTGTGTGTGTGTGTGTGTGTGTGTGTGTGTGTGTGTGTGTGTGTGTGTGTGTGTGTGTGTGTGTGTGAGAGAGAGAGAGAGAGAGAGAGAGAGAGATTAATCAGACTGGGTGGCAAGCTTCATCCACGTTAACAACAAACATTTCTCTCTCTCTCTCTCTCTCTCTCTCTCTCTCTCTCTCTTACTGTCTATTTCTATCTGCCTCAGCGTGGTGTGTCCTTTCTATTGCTATGTTTTATTCTCCCTCGTGTTAGTGGCTGTCTGTCGCTGTCTGTCCAGTGCTGTCGCTGTTTTACTCTTTGTTTCACCAGTCTCTTTGTCAATTGATTCCTCTGTTTTAATCTGTTTAATGATGGTATATTTCTATCTATTTCTATCTCTCTCTGTTATCGTCACTGTTTCACTCCCAAGCCGATGTCTCTTATGTCTGTCTTTCTGTCTGTTCCTGTCAGTCTTTCCTGCTCACCTGTTGTTCCCTCTATGTTTGCTGTTCTTTTCCTGTTTATCTCTGCATCTGTTTCCCCGAGTCGTAAAAATAAGGCACTGTTATTACCGCTATCTGTCTGTCTGTTTGTGTGTCTGCCTGTTTGTCTGCTGTCTGTTTACATTCTTCCAGCCCTTTCAGTGTAATCAGTGCACTCAGGTTTCCAATTAAGGGCCAGGTGAATAAATAAAGAATCCTATTTTCTTTGCAAATGTTACAAAAATTTCTTTCATTATATATCAACCTTTTAAAAACCAAATCTCCCTACGAGTCAGGAAGTGGGTTGGTGGAGGGTTAATGCCCCTCTCCGTAAAACAAATAACTCTAAGTCAAATGGCCACCCCTTACGGGATTATGGCGTCTGGCAATAGATAGATAGATAGATAAAAACCAGATTGATATTAAAAAATTTCAACACCAATAATAGCATAGGAAAATAACCTGTAGTAACCCTATTTGCTGAGGTAA
>NC_137004.1:4816906-4849406 GCF_032717465.1 Coenobita brevimanus | reverse complement strand
TCCCTGGCGATCTTGTCTTTATGTACAGATAAAGTACTGTTTTTCCACTGTACTCTTGTAATACTGTATCTTAACCAGGTGCTCTCTCTCTCTCTCTCTCTCAGAGTTTGTGTTATTCTTCATTCAGTCTGTATCTGTCAGCCTGTCTTTTTGTGTGTGTGTCTGTCTGTCTCTCGCCTCCTCCTACTCCCCCTCCTCCTCCTCCTGCTCCTCCTCCTGCTCCTGCTCCTGCTCCTCCTCCTCCTCCTTCCCCTCCATTGTGAGTGTCTGGGAGTCTGAATGGAGCCGAGAGAGTCAGGACAATGATGAAGGAATATAAGAGCAACAAAAATACTGAAAGGCGTCTAAGTATATCCCCAAAGTTTCTGAGTAAATATGAGATGATGATGATGATGATGATGATAAACAATAATAATCTCTCTATCTATTGCCAGACGCCTTATATCCCGTCAGGGGTGGCCACAAACAAATCGCCTCCATGTCACCCTGTCCCTCGCTATTTCACAGCCCTGCTCCCCGCTCACACCCCATCTCTCACTCCATCCCTCCATCACATCCTTGGCCTTCCCCTCCCTCTTCCTCCCTCCACCTCACTCATACACTCTCCTCGTCAGTCTCTCGCTCCCCATCCTCCCCTCAATAATAATAATAATAATAATAATAATAATAATAATGATAAAAATAATAATAAAAAAATAATAATAATAATAATAACGTAGGGCTGTCTCTTAGGGCTTTATGGATCTGGACTAGGAGCATATGCGAGAGAGAGAGAGAGAGAGAGAGAGAGAGAGAGAGAGAGAGAGAGAGAGAGAGAGTGTCATTTACCTTTCTCATACTATCAACAATGCCACTCATCTGCGTCAAATCAAAACACACTGTCTATAGGATCCCTTATCAGTGAGACCTCTTATCAGTACGCCAGAGGCAAGATAAGGTCAAGATGCAAAAAATACATAACTTCTCTTCATCCTGGATTCGTATTGCACTCAAACAAACGGCGTGCGCGTGTGTGTTTGCGTGTAGGACTGGCCTTCCGTGAACTGGTGTGTTTGGAAGGTCGTTGGAAGGGGGGTTGTATGTTTGTGTGAGGGGCAGGTGTGTGGGTTGTGTGTGTGGGGTGTAGTGTGTGTGTGTGTGTGTGTGTGTGTGTGTGTGTGTGTGTGTGTGTGTGTGTGTGTGTGTGTGTGTGTGTGTGTGTGTGAGAGAGAGAGAGAGAGAGAGAGAGAGAGAGAGAGAGAGAGGTACGAACGTCTTGGATAAACAGATACCTACTCAATCTTACTCCTGCTACCTCTAGACGATTTTATTCAGCTCACGGGAGACCTTTCTTTCTTTTTTCTTTTCTTTCGTTTTTTCTTTAAGGGACAGAGGGTAATGAAGGCTCTATCCAATCCAGTGAGTTTGAGAAGTCGCTCTTAAGTGGAATAATGACTATTTTGATGTAGTGATAATAATGTTAAAAAGGGGCTGAGAAGATGATGAAAACGAGAGGATAGTTGAGAAGAAGAGAAGAGAGATGGTACCAGGAGTGGAAAGGAGAGAAGGTTACAGGAGAGGAGAGGAGAGGGAAAGGAGAGGAGAGGGGAGGATAGGCCAAGGAAAGGAGGGGACAGGAGAGGAGAAGGCAAATAAAGGAGATGACAGGAATGGAGAGGTATGGAGAGCAGAGGAGAGGAGGGACGGGAGAAGAAAGGACAGGAGAGCAGTGGAGAGGAGGGAGAGGAGAGGAGAGAAAAGGCGTGGACATCAGAAGAAAGGAGAGGAGAGGAGAGAGCAAACGAGCGGAGATAAGATGCGATGAGAGCAGAGAAACAAAAGCAACAGAGGTAAAAAGGAGACAGCAAGAGGAAGAGAAAAAGCTGGCAGAGAATATGCAAATGGGAGAATAATCCACATGTTGAGTGAAAATCCAGATGAACTGTGAGAATGAGCCCCTCGTGGGATTACACCTGGCTTGGATTACACTTAACTTTTTCCTACTTAACAGTTTCTAATTTGGGAAAGAAAAGTGAGTGGGAGAGGGGAGAGGGAGGGGAGGCAGAGGGGGAAAGAAAGGAGGGGAGGAGGGGAGAGGTTATAGACTGACTAGCACGAGGAGGAGGAGGAGGAGGAGGAGGAGATATTAAACCGAGGAAATAAACAGGAACAGGGTGAGTTATGAAGAAGGGATGTATTATGAGAAGTGGTGAAACATATGAGAGAGAGAGAGAGAGAGAGAGAGAGAGAGAGAGAGAGAGAGAGAGAGAGAGAGAGAGAGAGAGAGAGAATAAAAAAAATGTTATCAGAAGCAATGACGAACTATGGAAAAGAGTGAAAGAAATGAAGATCAGAGAGAAAAATAAATATTAAATGAAGAAAGAAAAAAGAAAAAGGAGGAGGAGGAGAACATGAAGGCAGAAGAATAACACAAAGAAAAAGGAGAAATGAAGAAAAGAAGGACTATAGGAGAAGGGACGAAAAATCTGGATTAAAAAAAAAATTAGGCAAAGGAAGAAAAATGATAAACAAAAAAACTAAGTGGAAAAAACAGGAGACAGTAACGAAGGTAAGGAAAGATGAAGGTAATAATGATGATGATGATGATGAACATGGAAGGAAAATTACTGAGATGATGACAGATTCAGTAAAGAGGCGGAGGGGAGAGACGAAGAGGAGAAGGGGAGGGACGAAGAGAGAGAGGATAGAGAAGATAGTGTGTAATTTAAGTCTGTTGTACTCACAGGATCCCCCCCCCTCTCTCCTCTCTCTCTCTCTCTCTCTCTCTCTTTTCATATCTTGTTCCTAAATATTGGAATTACAACATTTTATTTAATTTTAGGAAACATCACTGAGGTAGTAGCATCGAGCGACAGACACTGCAAATATAGCTCTCTCTCTCTCTCTCTCTCTCTCTCTTTTCCAGACACCTAATCATGTAGTTCATCAAGGGAGGCCAACTGAATTACAAAAACACTGGAAAAGAAAAATGAAAAAAGATAAGTGTTACCAATTCCAGCGAAGGAAGGTAAAAATTAATATTAAAACAGTATTACAAACGCCTTCAAATTAAAGTCCGGAGCTTTTGTTATTTCGGGAAAAGCGAAAAAATATGAAAAAGTTGAAGAATGTAATGGTGTTTATGTGGTCGGTTCGGTATATTATTATTTTTCAATTAAACATCGTTCATTTCCAAAAGACACCGTTCAGCTTGATGAATGGGTGAGGTGGAGGGATGACTTATGAGTGATACACTGTGGGAAAAGGTGAACCGGGTTTGTTTGTGCGAAAGAGAGAGAGAGAGAGAGAGAGAGAGAGAGGCTGAAAAAAAAAAAAAAAAAGACAAGCATTTGGGGGCCGAATGCTAATCGCTGCCATAAGCTACATACAAACCAAATTTGAAGAAAATATCTTAATCCGTTGCTGAGATATTGACCAAAACGCAATTTGATATACGGAGGCTGGCATTCAGTCGTCTCTGATCAAATCCTCACAAAAAGTTAATCATTTCTGCCCATCCACATAGTTGTTATTTCCTGAAGGTTTGGTGAAAATTCGTCCACAACGTTTTGAGATATTTTGGGAACAGATCCACACATACAGACCCACACAGACACACGCCGACAGAACCACATCGCCTCTCTTTGCTAAAAGAGGACGGTAAAAACAAGAGAAAATAAAGATGAATCAGAGAGAGAGAGAGAGAGAGAGAGAGAGAGAGAGAGAATTTTTAGCGCATCAAAGACGCCAATAGAATTTTCCAATTTCCCTTTTTTTTTCATCACTTCGATTGTTCTCTGGGCTTTTGTTGGTCTCTCATCTGGTGTGTTTTGAGCTTTATTGTTTTGGACCGTTGTTTTTATGACAGTTTTTGCGCCTGTTATTGTTTTGGTAAGTTGCTTTTATTAAGTTTCCCCTTCGTGCTGTGGGGGGTGTTTTTCCTCGTTTTTTTTTTTTTTTTAGCTTATATCTATTGTTTTTTTTTTTATCCTTATCACATAGCTGAATAAACCACCTTCATAAGCTAAAATAAAGCTAGAGTTGTCTTGATCATGAGGGTTAATGTCTTTATCACTGTAATCTTGTTCAGGGAGTCTTTTCTTGGTCTTGGGCTTTTCTCTTAATCAATTTAGTCGTTGTTTTGACTTTTCTCTTCTTTTTGATCTTTTATATCTCTCCTGTTGGCTCATCCTTTGTTTTTCTCCTACTGGCTAATCCACTGTTATCTCCTAGTAGATTTAGAGAAGAGAGATTAAGTCGTGCATGGTCGTCGTTCTTCTCCTTCACCTGTACATTTTCCATACTTGCTCTTTCTTACAAGCATGGTGTTTTTTCCTCTCTTTTTCCTGCCGAGTTGACCGGATGGTGTGGTGGGTGCGGGAGAGCCTTCTTCTTTTCTATCGTTTTCACTTACACTCTGGTTAGGTCTTGGTAGAAGTATCCTTTTTCCAGCAGACGACGTCGCGATGGGCCAACACGACTCCTCTTATCTGTATTTCCTATGTACTCCTGTGCTCTCTCTCTCTCTCTCTCTCTCTCTCTCTCTCTCTCGTATTATTAGAGCCAGGCGCCCTCACTGGGACCTTGAAGTCTGTGTGGTCTGTGTATTTGGCTACCCCCTCTCAATCCCATCTCCTCCCTTCCCTCTGATATTGCTTCTTTCTCTCCGCGCTTCCTTCCTTCCTTCCTTCCTTCTTATCTAATTTCCTTTCTTCCTTCCCTGCTTCTTGCTTTCCTTTCCTTCTTTCCTTCCTTCCTTCTTATCTAACTTTCTCTCTTCCTTCCATGCTTCTTTCTTTCCCTTCCTCCTTTGTTTCCTTCCTTCCTACTTTCCTCTCTGTTTCCTTCCTTTCTTGAGGTCTTACTTCCCTTCTTCCTTCCCTTCTTTATTTTCACATCTTCCTTCCTCCTTCCCTCTATTTTTCCTACTTTCCCTGATTTCTTTCCTCATTCCTACGTTCCGTCGTCATCCTTCTTTCCTTCTCATTATCCTTCTTTTCCTCCTCCTTTCCTTCCATCTCTCTTGTCTCCCCTTCTCCTTTCCATTACTTCTCTCCCTCTTTCCTTCTTTGCTCTTTTCCTCTTCTCTTCCTCTCTATTCTCATGCCTTCTACTATCCTCCTTACTATCTCTTATATTATTCTCTCTCTCTCTCTCTCTCTCTCTCTCTCTCTCTCTCTCTCTCTCTCTTCCTCCAATGCTGCTCTACCCTTTAATCGCAAATCCTCTTTCCATTTTCACATTTTCACACATCCCGCTCTCTCTCTCTCTCTCTCTCTCTCTCTCTCTCTCTCTCACACACACACACACACACACACACACACTTTTTTTTCCATTCATATCCCATTTCCCTTCATTTCTTATCCTCGTCTCTCCTTCCATCACAATAATATTTTCCCTTACTCATATCCTCTCTCTCTCTCTCTCTCTCTCTCTCTCTCTCTCTCTCTCTCTCTCTCTCTCTCTCATCCTCATTCTTTCCTTGGCATTTCTTTCCGTGATCTCACTCTTTCTACATCGTCTTTTCTCTGTCGTTTCTTCATATTTTTCTTTTTGTGTTCTACATCTTTATTTCTTATTTTTCGTAATATTTATCTTCTTTCCTTTCAGGCTCTCAGTTTCTCTTGTTGCTTTTCTTTTGCAATTTGATTTTTCCCTCTCTCTCTCTCTCTCTCTCTCTCTCTCTCTCTCTCTGCAGGATAGACAACCACAAAATAATAGAAACATGAAATAATACATAAGATATACACATGAACCACAGGTAAACTAACTCAGGTACACAACCCTACACACACCTGCATATACATACGAACGTACACGGACAAGAATACGCACATGACACTACCAAGTATATATATATACACACACACAAAAACACACACACACACACACACACACACACACACACACACACACACAGATCTATCATACATGTGCATAAACTGGTACCGCTACCATTCATGTGCACGAATACATCTTCTGTACAGTTCAGTCATGCCTACGTACATGCAAACTGATTCACACACACACACACACACACACACAATAGCAAACATAATACCACCGAACCCGAACACAGTCATTAACATCGGCACATATATCACTAACCTGGCCATTAAAACACACACACACACACACACACACACACACACACACACACACACACACACACAAATCCCTTTCTCTATCTAAGTACAGTACATCCCCTTTACACTTGCTCTCACACTGGAATTCTCTCTCTCTCTCTCACTCTCTCTCTCTCCACTTTGTTCCATGGACGCCTCTGACTCTCACTTTTCTACAACATAAAACCTCTCTTCACATAAACTTTCCACCTCCTTTTTCGCCTTTTCACATTACTTCTACTTCCTCTCTTATTTTCCTTTTTATCATTAATCATCCTCTCCACTGAGTAATACCACTATAACACACCCTGGTCTGCTCTTTCCATCATACTGCGTCTTCTTCCACACTTCTTTTACCTTCAAACTGCCATTTTCCACTTTGTCAAACTATCTCACTCCACATACACACCATACCTTAAACACTATAATTCAGAGGATGGAGAGGGACGCCGTTTTGTGGTGGCACTGGTATGGTCGGGCGTCAGGGCTATAGTTTCTTCACTTTAACTTGGTCCAGATTTTTATACTTTTGCAGCTTGTCTCACGTAGCTTAGTCGCAGAAAAAGACGATACGGTGACTCTACAATCTTTCTGTACCGCTTCTTCGTGACTAGCATCATATTATAATGTTGATCTATTTATTTTCTAGCATTCAAGATACAGAATAGGGGAAGGAGGATAGATATGGCTCTGACTTGGTATATTTTGGGCAAGGAACTTATCTGAAACTTGATATTTGGAGAGCGTGACTTCCCAAATTTTGGAAGAGTCAGCCTCCCTCTCCTAATAAATAAATAGATAAATAAATAAATAAATAAAAACACGATCAGAAATGTGGGCAAATGAGAACACGGATTTCAACGAGACTGGAATACATATCGTCGAACTGATTTTATAGTTTCCATGAAATCTCTAAATGCACAGGTAAAAAACTGCACACCTGCTCAATTTTAACGTAACCTAACCAGCTCTAGTTTAATAAAGCATCTGTAACCTAAATCTTGAGAGTAAATCCTAATACACAAATACACACACACACACACACACACACACACACACACACACACACACACAGAATCAGCCGTGCGAGGTCAAAGAATTTATTGTCGGCAATTTCGTTACCAGAGAGGCTCCCCGTTCGTTACCAGTCCCTGCCAATTACTCGTTACCTTTGCCTTTTGTTTCAGTCCAATTGCTCATTTGTGTGTGTGTGTGTGTGTGTGTGTGTGTGTGTGTGTGTGTTTTATGACAGGCCTACTTCTCATTTTTTAAAAAATAATTTGTGTCCGTCTCTGGGCATAGGTTTAACACTGCCCGTTCCCTTAGGCCCAGAAGACCTACGTACCACACACCTCCACATGTCACCATTTCGGCGCTAACACCCACCGTCCATATTGTATACATGCTAGGGCTGTCTCATACAGGACTGGCGTACTGGTATTACTGTAGTGGTATACTGGTGTACTGGGAGGCTGGATAGGGGTGTCTTCACGCGATTGCACTGATATAACCGGGCGGCTCATCTACCTGTTTCATAAATTTCTCTCTTATAATTTCCTATCCAGCCTGCAGTCCACTGGGTTCACGTCCAGATTAAATTGGGACCAGGGGAGTAACTTCATCTTAGAATTCGACCAGTATTTTTAAGGTAGCATGGGAGATTCCGCAGCACCTTTTCCTTAGCGATTTATTTACGTATTTCGTCTTAGCCTTATTTATTTCACGGTAAAATCAGTAAGATACGGGAGGACACTGAGGTCAAAGTGAAGAATAAATCGCTAAGGATGATGTTTTACGAAATTACTTCTTACCATTTTCTTATTTGCTGTTGATATCGTTTTTAAAATCCTCAGAGTTTGCGTCAATAAAAGACACGAGGCGATATCGATGAGGTGTGTGCAAAATAAATCGCTAAAGAAGGTGCACTACGAAATCTTAAAAGCCACGTACAGTATGACCTTATGTGTCACAGTTTCTCGAGGTTTTCATTTCACAGCATCACTTATTTGTTCTACGCTGGGTGGTAACCATATAGCCAAATAACGCCTTGTGGTCTAGTGGATAAAAGGCTCAAACCACACGGCTACCACAGGGGTTTACATCCAAGAGGTGAAGCGGGCTTATTGCTCACGTAATGCTACTCAGGGAAGAACGAGGCTGGTCGCAATCGCCTTAAATGTCGGGACTGAACACCTTAGCCAAGGGTTACTACGCTCCTGATAGGCCAATGAAGGATTAGATGATGGATGGATGGAAAGATAGACACATAGTTAGATGGATGGATGGATGGATTGATGGATGACTGAACTAGGAGCCACCTCCCGATGGGATTTCACCACCCGCGTTGCCGGAAAGAGTTTCCTCTGTACATAATTTTGCGCCTCCATTTCTGATTCAGGATGTAAAACACACAAATAAAGCCAGCCAACCAACCTCACAACTGAAAACATTACCACTCCGCTCGCTTCACAACGCGGGTGGTAAGCGAGGAGTAGTAATGTTTTCAGTTGTTAGGTTGGCTGGGTGGGTTTGTTTGTGTGTGGGTAAACAAGATATCTCATGAACGGCTTGAGCTATCAACATGAAACTTTCAGGGAAGCAAGACATGGCCAAAATCTTGGACGAGTTCGAAAATGGGCATTCGGGGTCTAGGTCAAGGTCACCAAAGGTCAACTAGTTGACCTTTGGCAACCATTTTGGTGACCTCACAACTGAAAACATTACCACTCCACTCGCTTCGCAACGCGGGTGATTATGAATGGATGGATGGATGGAAGGATGGATGGAAGGATGGATGGAAGGATGGATGGATGGAAGGATGGATGGAAGGATGGATGGATGGAAGGACGGACGAATAGATGGATGAATGGATGGATGGAAGGGTGGAACCGCTGAAATCGGAGTGACGTCCATTTTCTTCTGTTCTTGCTGTTCCCAGACGATTTTTTTTCAGCTTAGGATTGGCCTTTTGCATTTAAGGGATTTGTTAAGCCTGTATCTAAACCCTCCAGTTAGAAAAATCAAACTTAAGCTGAATAAAATCGTCTGAAAATGGCAAAAAAAAAAAAAAACGTTCTTCGGCTCAATGGCTAGCTTTATAGAGGGACCAGATTCATTTTATTATCGTCACAGTCTTTAGAAACGAGAGAGAGAGAGAGAGAGAGAGAGAGAGAGAGAGAGAGAGAGAGAATTATATTTGCCATCACGAAGACAGTTTTATGCCCTTCAGTCAGATGTACTTATATATTATATTATATTATATTATATATATATATATATATATATATATATATATATATATATATATATATATATATATATATATATATATCCAGCACAAACTATTTTATTCAGCTGACTGGAGAAGGGTTGTGGTGGAGAGGTTCTTGAGGGTTACCTACGTCTCCCTTGGGCTACTCAAAATCGTCTGGATATAAGAAAACTTGTAAAAAAAAAAGCTGTAGCCCCGGGTTCATCTGAAACGTGAACCCAGTGGACTGGAGGTTTCCGTTCTGAAGACTTCTATCATCTTTGTTTTGGGAGAGAGAGGGGGAGCTGAGGGATTTTTGCATAACCAGGCAGAGGAGCCACCCTGTTAAATCGGTGCCACGACGTGAAGGCTTCCCTCTCTCGTCCAAAAATAAATAAATAAATAAATAAATGATGGAACTTATCATCGAACAGAATGGAGTTCAAAATTGTCGTAAGTTTAAAATAAGTTACGTTTTTACTCCCACTCGCTGCTGGAGAGGGACGCCTTCGTGTGGTGGCACTGATTTGACTGAGCTGCTCCACTGCCCGGTTATACAAACGTCCCTCAACTCCCTCTCTGACCCCCGAAAGGAGGATGGTGAGCTGCAATAAAAGGGTAACTTCAGCCTGCAGTCCACTGGGTTCACTTTCAGATAAGCCTGGGGTTGCAGCTACTACTACTACTACTACTACTACTACTACTACTACCACACAATTTATGCTGTGAGGTGAGCCAGATTTCTTTCTTTCATTCATACTTTCATTCTTCAGGCAATTTCCTTTTCTTTCCCAATTCTCGAGATATGTGTGTGTGTGTGTGTGTGTGTGTGTGTGTGTGTGTGTGTGTGTGTGTGTGTGTGTGTGTGTGTGTGTGTGTGTGTGTGTGTGTGTGTGTGTGTGTGTGTGTGTGTGTGTGTGTGTGTGTGTGTGTGTGTGTGTGTGTGTGTGTGTGTGTGTGTGTGTGTGTGTGTGTGTGTGTGTGTGTGTGTGTGTGTGTGTGTGTGTGTGTGTGTGTGTGTGTGTGTGTGTGTGTGTGTGTGTGTGTGTGTGTGTGTGTGTGTGTGTGTGTGTGTGTGTGTGTGTGTGTGTGTGTGTGTGTGTGTGTGTGTGTGTGTGTGTGTGTGTGTGTGTGTGTGTGTGTGTGTGTGTGTGTGTGTGTGTGTGTGTGTGTGTGTGTGTGTGTGTGTGTGTGTGTGTGTGTGTGTGTGTGTGTGTGTGTGTGTGTGTGTGTGTGTGTGTGTGTGTGTGTGTGTGTGTGTGTGTGTGTGTGTGTGTGTGTGTGTGTGTGTGTGTGTGTGTGTGTGTGTGTGTGTGTGTGTGTGTGTGTGTGTGTGTGTGTGTGTGTGTGTGTGTGTGTGTGTGTGTGTGTGTGTGTGTGTGTGTGTGTGTGTGTGTGTGTGTGTGTGTGTGTGTGTGTGTGTGTGTGTGTGTGTGTGTGTGTGTGTGTGTGTGTGTGTGTGTGTGTGTGTGTGTGTGTGTGTGTGTGTGTGTGTGTGTGTGTGTGTGTGTGTGTGTGTGTGTGTGTGTGTGTGTGTGTGTGTGTGTGTGTGTGTGTGTGTGTGTGTGTGTGTGTGTGTGTGTGTGTGTGTGTGTGTGTGTGTGTGTGTGTGTGTGTGTGTGTGTGTGTGTGTGTGTGTGTGTAGTTCCGAAAAATTCCTGCTCAATATCGTTGCGGGAGTCAAATTAAGTCTGGGTGATTTTCGCAACGCACTACATTCCCTTGCTTCATCTCACTAAGCATCCCTGTGTGTGTGTGTGTGTGTGTGTGTGTGTGTGAGAGAGAGAGAGAGAGAGAGAGAGAGAGAGAGAGAGAGAGAGAGAGAGAGAGAGACGTTTGTATAGCCGAGCAGTGACTCAACCCGGCTATATCAGTGCCACCCCATGAAGGCTTCCCTCTCCAGCACCGCTCATCTCGTAAACATACCATAACAAACAGGGCTTATGAGGAAGGCCTTCAGGTGATGGCACTGATATAACCCGGAGGATGAACTGCCTGAACAAGCGTCTCTCTTCTATGCCCTATTTACTCCAACTTGGCCTCAAATCGCCATCTTACCCTCTTTAAGGCTGAGTTCTGACAGTAAATTAACGCTAGATGATGGTGCTAATCACGAAGAAGTGCTATATAAAGGATGTATGCCATATTATTTTTTCAGTCACGGAGCTACGTGAATTAAGCAGAGAAAATTTGGGCCAAGTTAACGTGAAAAAACTATACCTTATCGCCCTAAAGAAAACGTGATCGCGGGAGAAGGGGGAACTTAAGCCTGCAGTCCACTGGGTTCGCATTTCGGACGAACCTACAACAACAACAACAACTCAATGTATTCCCCGCCGACGTCCATTTCGTATTCGGCATCAAATTACAGACACAATCACCACTTCGGCGCGTGTTCAGTTCGGCGCCTCTCACCATAATACTCAAAATCACGAAGCAGAAAAAAAACAATTAAAAAAAAAAAGTAATTATACTCGAAAATTACCCTTTGATATCTGATTCGATCCGAGAAAAGAAAATGTGTGAAACTGTGTTAGAATTTTTCAAGCCGATTATTTCTCTCTCTCTCTCTCTCTCTCTCTCTCTTTGTAATTTCGAGGTCATGTTGTCTGTATCGTTATCTTGCTTAGTCTTGCTGTCAAAGGTCAAAGGCGATTGTGAGAGGGTATGACTTTTATTTTGCTCTCTCTCTCTCTCTCTCTCTCTCTCTCTCTCTCTCTCTCTCTCTCTCTCTCTCTCCTCACCATTCATTTCATTCTCTTTTCTACCCAAACTCACAAGTATCTCACGTCCCTCCCCTCCTCTGTCTGTCTCTCTGTCTGTCTGTCTCTCAGTATGTGCACGTTTCTCTTCCATTTGAACTCACTCGTTTATCGCACAGGTAGGGTCTCTCTCTCTCTCTCTCTCTCTCTCTCTCTCTCTCTCTCTCTCTCTCTCTCTCTCTCTCTCTCTCTCTCTCTCTCTCTCTCTCTCTCTCTCTCTCTCTCTCTCACCAGTCGGAACAGAGCGCCAATATTCGAATCCCCAAAAGTTGTCTGGAGGTATCAAGCTTATAGTGACACCAGGAACCCACACCTGTCACCTGCAATCAGCACCTTCACTCCCACGTCATATAATTATTTTCCATTTTTATTTTTTAACCACAGATGATAATTATTTAGCTTAGGCCTCTAGTAAGAAAGGGATTAATGAAGGATCCGTAACACCTTTCCCTAAGCGATTTATTTTGCTCATATTTACCGTTCTCTTCTGTGTTTCATGAATCCTTCAAACATTGCCATACCCTGCATAAATAGCGTGCAATATGATTTTAACCAGCCATATTCAATAATAAATCGCTAAGGAAGAGGTGTTACGGAGCTTCCCTAACTGACGAGAATACGGGGATATGTGTATCTAACCCACTCACCAACAGGACAACTCTAGTATTCATTTCTAGCTAACATCATATTATAAGTTATAGGGGCCTAGATTAAATGCTTCTTCCCATTCAGTATTTTCCCCCTTCTCTTCCTCTCTCGTTATTTTTCTCCATCTCTCTTTCTCTCTCTCTCTCTCTCTTGTTGCCCTAATCCTTTCTTCTCCCTCCCTCCCCTCTTCCTCCTTTTTCTGTGGCTCTTTTTATCGTGTTATTTATGCCATTCTTTATCCTCCTTTCTTCCTCTTTCCTTATTCATTCACCTCCCTCTCTTCCCCTCTTCCCTCTTTCTATTGCTCATTTTTCATGCTGTATGTGCGTACTTTTGTATTCTCTCCCCTCCCTCTTTCCTTACTCTTCCCCCTTCCTCTTTTACTCCTCTTGGTGTCGGTGGTGAGAAGCCTACACGTGGTGGCACTGTGCACCCTGAGTGAAGCAACTGCGGCGTTCACCCAGGAGCCAAATCTATCATATTTCCCTGCACCTCGCCGTGGGAAGGACCCTGGTTCAACCCTGATGAGGTGCTGCCTACCACAAGGGGGCGCCGAAACCTTGCACGGTGTATGTACGAGTACTGTACCTGTAGGACGACCCCAGAGAAGCAATTACTTACCTGTGGTCGACGGGTCTGGTCGGCCGGAGTTAAGGAATAATAATAATAACAAAAACAACAATAAATTCTCTTGGCTTAATCCCCCCTTTCTCTTCCTTCAATCATACTTTTAAAATCCTATTATTCATGTACTCTTAACCTCTTTTCCGGACCCTTTGCTAATCCCCCAAATCCCTCTTTTTAACGCTTGCTTAAATCCTCTCCTCCTCTTCTCTCTTTTGTGTTGCTCTTTTATCCCCGTGTTTATGCTCTTCTTCTCTCCTCTCCCCTTCCCTCTGTGCCTTTCCTCTTCCTCTATTTTTCTGAGTCCTTTTTTCCCCCTGTCTTTCCCCCTCTCTTTCTTTCCATTCTCCCCTTGTTTTTACTTCCCTCTCTCTCTCTCTCTCTCTCCCTCGTTCACTTCCATCTTGTCTCTTGTGTCTGACTTTCCACGATTTAGTTCCTCTCTCCCTCTGTTCTCTTCTTTCTCCTTTCGTCTAGGTGGCATGTTTTGGGTTCCTCTCCCTCCCTCTCTCTCTCTCTCTCTCTCTCTCTCACACACACACACACACACACACACACACACACACGATTTTCGCCGCCTTAGGGTAGACTCCTCGACCTGAATGGGTTAGATATGGCTCTCGTTTGTTTTTCCATTTCCTCGGGTCTCTCTTAAGCAAAATATAATCGTCTGGAAGTAGCAAGTATTTACTGAAAAGCATTGAAGGAGACGGAGAAAAGAAACGCTGATAGTACAACAACAACCCCTACTACAACTACCACTACTACTGGTACTACTACTACTACTACTACTACTACTGCTACTACTACTAATAATAATAATAACGATAACAATAATAATAAATGATAATAACTATAATAATAATAATAATAAAAATAATATTAAATGATAATAACTATAATAATACCTAGGCTGCTTCCCCCAAGGAAAGGGAGGTAGCCGAGACAGGACGACACACTCCCCATTTACTCATCCATTCAAACACATTCATTCGCATCTTAGCCCCAAAGGGTAGAAGGGACAGATCCTCAACGCACCACACCGCACAAGGGTCAACTGCGCATTGCAATAATAATAATAATAATAATAATAATAATAATAATAATAATAATAAAACATGGCCACACCTCAATTCACCCATCACATCAGCTGTCAAAAATTTTACTCCCACCCCCAAAAAAAAAACCCGCCACACCAATGCCTAAAAAATCACCTTCAGTCTAAGCCATGAATAAAAAAAAAAAAAGTATGTAAGTAAATACAGATAAATAAATTCTACTTCAGCGGAAACGTAATTTGGGTTTAGCTCCGACATACGTATTAGTGGAGATAAAGAAGGCTGTATTTAACCCCTCCATTTTGAAAGGACCCCCCCCCTACAATAAATAAAATCGTCTGGTTGAAAGTCACCCCCCCCTTCCTCATCACCCCGCCAAACACCCCCCCCACCCTATGCCCACCGTCTGTCGTCTTTCTACCTTTCTGTCTATCTATTTATCTATCTATCTCTTTATGTATATATGTATGTACGTAGTATTTATCTGTCTGTATGTCTCTATGTATGCACCATATGTATCTGTGTCTATAATCTCTCTGCCTACCTACCCATCTATCTATCTACCTATCTGTCCATAGCCCTCTCTATCTATCTACCTATCTATATCCATCATTGTCTATCCACCTACCTGTCTATCTATCCACCTAGCTGCCTACCCACCTACCTGCCTATCTGCCTACCTGCCTATCTACCTACCTGCCTATCCACCTACCTGCCTATCTATCCACCTACCTGCCTATCTATCCACCTACCTGCCTATCTATCCACCTACCTGCAAATCCACCTACCTGCCTATCTGCCTACCTGCCTATCTACCTATCTGCCTATCCACCTACCTGCCTACCTGCCTATCTACCTGTTCTAACCCGGATTTTTTTTTTTTTTTATTCAATAAAAAAATACGCAATACGGGACGACCAAATGTGTTATAACTAAATCCAGCATTTTTCAACCTGCCACACAGATTTGCAATTGGAAAATATTAAATCAGCTTTCGTGATTACATGTGTGTGTGTGTGTGTGTGTGTGTGTGTGTGTGTGTGTGTGTGTGTGTGTGTGTGTGTGTGTGTGTGTGTGTGTGTGTGTGTGTGTGTGTGTGTGTGTGTGTGTGTGTGTGCAACAATGGACTTCGCAACCTTTTTTCATTTAGCTGAAAGAGTAATTGCTATCCAAAAAGTGATTACTTGGATGATTATATATAACTGGATGGGATTTCATCATCATCGAACTGCACCAGTTGAGAGAGAGAGAGAGAGAGAGAGAGAGAGAGACAGACAGACAGACAGACAGACAGTCAGACAGACAGACAGACAGAATTATGAAGTGTCCAGTGAAATGAAACATACATTAACTTGACTCATCCAAATGATCAAGAGGGACTCCTTCACGTGGTGGCAATGATATAACAAGGGGGAGGAGCTGCCGGTTGGTCAAATGTCCCTAACTCCATTCCTATTTCCCGAAACGAGGATGATGGGCTGTAGGAGAGGGGAAACTTCAGCCTGCAGTCCACTGGGCTTACATTCGGATAAGCCTGGAACTACTACTACTACTACTACTACTACTATTATTACTACTACTATTACTACTACTGCTATACTGCTACTACTACTACTATTACTAATTATTCAAGCTTTCGGAGTTCCTGGCTAATCTGTACAGAAAAAAAAACAATCAGTATCCCTCATTTGTTTAAAAGTTGCTTTCAAAACGACTTCAAGGTAAAGCAATGTCGTCAACCGCCTAATTACAAAATATGAAAGTTTACCCTTACACTCATGTTCTATATTTTTTGGGGCCTTTTTCTTTTTAGCGTCTCTGAACCGAGTTTTCAGGGGTATATGAGGCTTCGAAGCACCTTTTCCTTGGCGATTTATTCTTCACAGTGCACATCAGTATCCTCTCGTGTCTTACATACGCAAACTATTTCGATCTTAAAGCGATAAGTACAATATACATGAGAATGCTAAGGTATATGCAAAGTAAATTGCTTAGGAAAAGGTGTTACGAAGCTTCCTACCCCGTTACAGGTAAGGCCTTCCACCTCACCTTCACACCCACTCAGTAACCACATCAAGGTATCCTCTTGGTCCTCCATTAATGAGATATGCATTTCTTTTCACTTCCTTGTCGTAATTTAGCTTTTTTATTATTTTTTCAGGGGGGACAAAAAAAAAAAAAATAAAAAAAGAATCTTACCATATCGTTTTGCAATAACAATATCCTGTGGTGTCGGACTGTCTCACGTGAAGTTTGCATCCTTTATTTTTTGAGCGAGTGTGCATGCTCTCGACAACATTCAATAAATTCTCATTTACTCTACATATTTTCAGTAAGTTTACATATTCTTGACAACATTTAGTAAATCCTCATCTACTCATTTAGTAAACCCTCATCTACTCTATGCATTTTCATCACATTGACATTCTCTTGACAGCATACAGCAATCCCTCATCATATTATATTTTCAGTAAGTGTGCATACGCTTGACAACATTCAGAATATTCTCAGGTAGGCTAATCCTTATATATTTAGCATCCTTCCATAATCCTTCTCTATCTACGCGGTTGCATATTTTCTCTAGATCTACGACGGCAGTATAAACCTTCTTTCACGTCTCTAAACACCTTTCCACTAAGCATCTTAAAACGAATATTTGATCTACATATCCTCCCTCTTTCCTAAATCTTCTCCCCTTCCTAAACCCCCCTTTGTTCCTCTCCAACTAATTCCGTGTCATCTCCCTAACTCGGTAAACAAGAGTCCTGATCATATATTTTTCCTAGACAGTAAGAAGACGAATTCCTCTATGATCGCCACACACTTCTCTTTTCCCTTCCACTATGTTCAGAACTATTACACTATACACTATTCCCATTCCTCTCGATCTCTGTCTTCCTCCCAGGCCAATCTGTACATCTTCCACACCCATTCAGTCACTATCTCTCCCCCGTATTTCAACATAGCGCCACATATTCCATCAATTCGTTGCGGTTTCCCCATTTCGACCTATTTCTTTTTAATGTCTTGCGAACTTGAACCTTACTGATTCCTTCCTCCCGTCTCGCCTGTTCTTTTCTCCCGGCCATTCCCCAACCTCCTATACTTGCATTATTTTCGTTCTCAAAATTCAGCAGCGCCTTAAAATGTTCCCTACATCTTATAACTTTTTCTCTCTTCTCTATCAGCATTCTGTCATTCTTTTCTTTCATCCCCTGCTACATCCCTTATCGCCCTGTCTTACTCTCTCGACCTCATTCCGAAACAGTGTCTGGAGGTACCAAAATATACGTCAACGAAC
This sequence comes from Coenobita brevimanus, assembly GCF_032717465.1. Classification (NCBI taxonomy): domain Eukaryota; kingdom Metazoa; phylum Arthropoda; class Malacostraca; order Decapoda; family Coenobitidae; genus Coenobita; species Coenobita brevimanus. The sequence goes on along the minus strand of NC_137004.1, from coordinate 4,831,659 downwards.
TGGAGGCCAAAAACAGTTCGTCTCCAAGTCATCCAGTCCTCTACCCTCACACTGCCCTCTCTCCAACACACACCACCTTCACTCATATGCTTCCCCACCCAGTCCTTCCATATCATCCTTGGTCTCCTTCTCTTACTCTACAGTACATTTATAAAGTTAAGACTGACACATATTGGAACACATCCTTGACATCTGAGGACTTTAATGCAATATCTTAAGCGGCACAGGAGGCTTCGCAGCTCCTCTTCCTTAGCGATTCATTTTGCCAACCACATCTCAATAATCTCTCGTCTATATCAGTTTAATATCGACTTAGTATCAGTGACATACACGAGGATATCAGTGTGTAAAGTGCTGAATAAATCGCTTGGGAAATGATATTACAGATTCCCCAGAGCCACTGAGAGGACCAACCTTTGTACATTAATTTGGGCCGAGTCAAAAACATATCCAAGAAGTAACACATTCTCTCTGACCCCAAGACACATCAAGTACTTCAGTCTGCTGGTCACAAAATAGGCTTCTAATATGCGGCACTACATATACTAGAGAGACAACATATACTACCAAATACGTGGCATTTCCCAAAGTTTACCTCTTATAGATAAATACTGTACACATATTTGCACGTGTTTATATATAGTATGTAATGGAGCTCAGAACAAACAGGCTGGAGGGCTTGTTCGAATCAAACTGGTTCGAGAGTTCCTTCGAATCAAACTGTTCCGTGCCAAAACGTGTTCGAAGCCAAATGAACACAAAAACCTGAACTCAGTGTTTTAGTGTCTTGTTTTTTTTGTTTTCTTTTCGCCCCTCCTCTGGTAGCTAATTGACGTCCTCTTTTATTTTCATGCCATAATTTTAAAGACTATAATCAAATATTTCATGTGTCCGAAGCACCTGACCTGGGAATGATACAAAGTAGTTTTCAGGCCTAGCGATCAAGATATAAAGATCTGAGGCAGTCGTAATGAACAGTGGTAAGAAGAAAAAGTACATCAAAAAGAAAAAGAAAATCACTTAGAGTAACGCAAAAATTTCCCTTGGTATATATAAAACGTTAATAGTACTCACGGTTTCTGCGACGTAGCTGTGGCTCGCTGTCTCAAAGCTTCCTTCTCACAATTGCGTAATCCGTCTGTGAAGAAGACAAATATAATGTTAACGTATATATCCAAAAGATGTATATAGTAAGTCAAGATATACTCCCATTAGATGAAAATTTTGCCAGACTCTCTCTCTCTCTCTCTCTCAGCTCGAAAATAACCTAGGAAAAATAAAATAAAAAGAGATGAGGGAAGGCCGGCCATAACTCACACTAAGCTGCCTCCTCTGCCTAGGCTTTGATCCTTCCCCTCTTCCCTTCCCCTCACCTTTTATCCTCCCTTCCCCTCTCTTCCCCTCCCCTCTCCTATCCCCTCCCTCCCTCCCTCCCCTGTCTTCCTTCTGTTCGCCCTTTCTCTTCCTTCTTCCGTCTTTCCTTCTAATACTGATCTCAACAATATCATGTAAATCTAAATCCAGTCTTCCCTCTCCTCTTCCTTCTTCTCTTTTCATCTCCCTCACTCTCCCCTTCCTTTCTTCCTCTTCCCATTCTTCCCCCCATCCCTCTTCCCTCCTTTTCCCACCCCTTCCCAGTTTCCTCCACTCCTCTCTCCCTTTCCCCCTTCCTTTTCTCCTCTTTCCCCTTCCCTCCACTCTCCTCCTCCTATTTTCCACTGCCTCCTCCACTTTTCTCCACCATATCCCCTCCCTTTCCTCTCTACACTTTCTCCTCTGTCTCTGCCTTCTCCCTCACCCTCCCTCTATCTCCACTCTCCCTTTCCCTCCCCTTCTTCCTCTCCCCCTTTTTCTCCCCCTTCCCCTCTCCTTGACGGTCATGCCATGTCATAACGATGGCGGCGAGATTACTGTTGTGGGGGACGACCAGCGGCAGGGCAGGGCAGGGCAGGCAGGACAGGGCAGGCAGGACAGGGCAGGGCAAAGGAGGGAACTGCAGGGGAAAGCAGGGCAATGCAGGGCAGAGCAGGGCAAGGTAGGGAGGGAGGGAGGGGAGGGAGGGGAGGGGAGGGAAGGGGAGGGGAGGGGAGGGGAGGGGAGGGGAGGGGAGGGAAGGGATGGGGAGGGGAGGGGAGGGGAGGGAGGGGGGGGGAGGGGAGGGACGGGAGGGGTAGGGAGGGGAGGGGAGGGCAGGGCAGGGCAGGGCAGGGCAAAGGAGGGAACAGCAGGACAAAGCAGGCCAATGCTGGGCAGGGTAAGGTACGACAAAAGAGGGCAGGGCAGGGCTGGGCAGGGTGGGGCAGGGCAAAGGAGGGCATGGTAAGACAGGACAGAGCAGGGTATGGAAGGGTAGTGCAGGATATTGTGTGGCAAGGTAGGGTATGACAGCAAGACAAGGTATGACAGGGGAGGGGAAAGAAGGGTAGGGTCCAGTCCAGTTCCTCCAGGGGTTTTAAAGATATGGTAATAAAGTTTTCTAATGTATTTTGAATCTACAGCTGGAGAGATAAGGAGATAATAGGCTGTACTCAAAGAAGCTTCAAAAATTTCTCTCCTCAGCAATACAGTCTACACATTACAGATTAAAATCCTCTTGTAGGTTACGGATGGAAAGTATGTTGACATAAAAATGAAACACAAAGCGAAGGTTAAGATGGAACATCCAGACTAAATCGCCAAGAAAAAGGTGTTACGCAGCCTCCTGTGCCAAGATGAGAGAGTATCTTAAGGGAGGAATAAGGATCGTTATTGAGTAGGGAGAGAGCCGTCTGGTGGTCCTTTTGCTGAGATCACGCCTCACAGGATGCACATCTCTCTCTCTCTCTCTCTCTCTCTCTCTCTCTCTCTCACACACACACACACACACACACACACACACACACACACGCATGTACAATCGCGAGACCCAACAATAACAACCCAGACCCACAAAGTTATACACAATTCCATATCCACATCCAATGCCCTAGTAATTACAAACATCGCTAACTATTCTGCCATCGCCAACAGCACACAGACAGGCGGACGGACGGACAATCTCTCTCTCTCTCCCGCTAACTCCGACAACAGCCCTCACCTGGATCCAAGTTGGCCCATTAAAGCGTGGTAACTTGGGCCATCTCGTCCAGTGGGTGATTATAGGGCGGTCCCTCACCTGGGGCTGTGGAGAGGTGTGTGTGTGTGTGTGTGTGTGTGTGTGTGTGTGTGTGTGTGTGTGTGTGTGTGTGTGTGTGTGTGTGTGTGTGTGTGTGTGTGTGTGTGTGTGTGTGTGTGTGTGTGTGTGTGTGTGTGTGTGTGTGTGTGTGTGTGTGTGTGTGTGTGTGTGTGTGTGTGTGTGTGTGTGTGTGTGTGTGTGTGTGTGTGTGTGTGTGTGTGTGTGTGTGTGTGTGTGTGTGTGTGTGTGTGTGTGTGTGTGTGTGTGTGTGTGTGTGTGTGTGTGTGTGTGTGTGTGTGTGTGTGTGTGTGTGTGTGTGTGTGTGTGTGTGTGTGTGTGTGTGTGTGTGTGTGTGTGTGTGTGTGTGTGTGTGTGTGTGTGTGTGTGTGTGTGTGTGTGTGTGTGTGTGTGTGTGTGTGTGTGTGTGTGTGTGTGTGTGTGTGTGTGTGTGTGTGTGTGTGTGTGTGTGTGTGTGTGTGTGTGTGTGTGTGTGTGTGTGTGTGTGTGTGTGTGTGTATTAACTACCTACCTTTGTGGGTTACTTTTGTGAATGTTTTTTATCATCATGTTGATCTTCCCTCTCCACCCTCTCTCTCTCTCTCTCTCTCACCCCTATTCCTTTATTTACTCCCTTCCTCTGGCCTCTATCCACCAACTCCCTTCATTAAATTTGCTCAAAGTTCCTTTTCACCTCTCTCTCTCTCTCTCTCTCTCTCTCTCCCTCTCTCTGCTATTCCTTTCTTTACTCTCTTCCTCTGGCCTCTCTATCCACCAATTTCCTTCTTTAAATTTGCTCAAAGTTCCTTCCCACCTCTCTCTCTCTCTCTCTCTCTCTCTCTCTCTCTCGTGATCACTGTTTATCTACCCTCTATCAATCAGTCAATCAGTCTACCTATCTATCAATCTATCTAGCCAATGCTCACCACTCTACATTTGCCTCAAGCCTCAATAAACACACCTCTTCACCAGTGTTGCATGCACATGATTGCAGTACCCCATTCTGATTGCAATTTCAACATTTTAAGCTGAACGAAACCTATCAGTGCGAGTCAGTTCAGGAAATTAGGTGTTTTGGTTGGGCAAGGAATTCACTATTTTGTTCTGTCTCGTTCTTATGTGCTGTGCTGTGCTGTGCTTTGCTGCAGTGGGATGGTCTAGGCTGTGTTGTGCTGCCCCGTGGTGTGTTATGCTGTCTTGTGCTGTGATAAATGTGGAGATCTGCTGTTATGTGACGGAGTGTGCTGTGCTGTGCCTTCCTACTGTCTTCGCTGCTGTGCTGTGCTGCTATATACTCATTAATTACTCTATTTTCTGGTGTCTTACTCCATTCTCCTGTTTTCTTTAGCTTAGTTCTGTCGTTTTTTCTTTTCCCGTTCAGTAATATTCTGATCCGCGAAGCTCTTTCCTATTATGTCCATTTCTTTGCTATTCTCGTGTTGTTTTGTCTGTTGGGTTCTGTCCTGCTTTGTCTGCCTTACTTTTTTATTGTCTTATTGGGTCCTTTCCCGTCCTTTCCTCCCCTGCTCTGCCCTGCCTTGTTGTCTTTCTATTCCTGATGCTTTTATTTTCGTCTCTCCCATGTCTCTTTGCCTCCTCACACACACCCTCACACACGTTACTCATCTACTGCCTTGTTATACTAATCATTTTTTTTCTCCTTTATGTCTCCTTACCAAAGTGGAGAGTTATATTTCTTGCATTTTTTTTTTCCTTATTCCAAAAGCTTTTTTCAACCTGGCGCCATTCCTTTATTACTTCACCAATTGGTTTCAAACACGGCATAATTATTCCTTGGTTCAATAGCCCCTGATACCTCTTCCATTTTTTTTTATTTAGGCGTTTTAAAGGGATTTATGAGGTTAAACATCAAGTTATATAAACAAGCAAATTTTGAAATCATTTGTATTTGTATGTTCACTGATCATTATGGTAATTTTCACAGAAGCTTGTCATTGTACTGCGGCTGTGTGGTGGCCATCTTGCATTCCCTTGGTTGTGTTGGCAATCTTGTTTTCCTTTTTCCCTCTGCTTTTTCCCTCTGCTTTCCACGTCTCTCGGCGACTATCCCTCTGCCATTTTTCTCGTTCTTTCCTTTTCACTCTGATTTATCACTGCTCCCCTTTTTCCAGCGTTCTTTCCTCCGCATGTAATCCCTATTCTTCTCTGCTCTTTCTCGTTTCTCAGCAGACTTATCTCTCTTATACTTCTCCCCTGTGCTGTCCACTTCCTTTTATCACCCTCCCTTTTTCTCCTCCATTCTCACAAGTTAGGATTTAGGTCTTTCTCCTTCACTTACTCTTACCATCTTCTCCAACTTTCCTCTATTTTTCTCTCTTATCGGAGCTTCTTATTCCTCCTCCTCCTCGTGCTCCTTCTCCTCCTCCTCCTCCTCCAACATCCCTCCCACACACACCTTCCTCTCGCAGTTTCTCTTCTGTTTATCTTTGTCTTTCCCCAGAATTTTCTATTTCTTTTCAGTTTTTTCTGAGACATTCATTCACTCGTTCTATCTATTTTTCTCTTACAGTACTTCTCTCTCTCTCTCTCTCTCTCTCTCTCTCTCTCTCTCACACACACACACACACACACACACACACACACACACACACACACACACACACACAGTTAACCACCAATTAAACACCTGTCTAATTAACTGGCACCATATAACAATGAGAGAGCCGGCCTGAATGCGAGGACAGTTAATTCACACCTCGTCATTGTGTGTGTGTGTGTGTGTGTGTGTGTGTGTGTGTGTGTGTGTGTGTGTGTGTGTGTGTGTGTGTGTGTGTGTGATATTTCAGAAGTTACAGATCAGTAAAATAAAGCACAAGGCTCTTCCCCCCATTCGCCAGGTGTTCCGGTAATCTATCTCACCGGAAACTCGTGCAAGTAAACACAATGACCCGTATCCTCGTCGCTTAAGGAGGCTCCCTAACACCTCTTCCTCAGCGATTTATTTTTGGCTCTGGCTGGTTATTATCCTTTTGTACGTTATATATGTAGAGAATGGTGATATTAGAATGATTAATCTAGCACAGAGAGGGGTATTGATGTGGATAAGCAAAATAAATCTGCTAAGAAAATGTGTTAGGGAGCTTCTTTACGTGCAAGAAAATGGGCCATGCAAACACTAGTACACTATGACATAATTTGACCTCTGACCTCATTACATGATTTTTGACCGACTGTTCTCAATCGAAACTATTCTAATGCACAAGTAAACCAATGTTCTAAATTGCTCTTAAATTGAACACTTCAATCCTGGAGCTGTCTTCTTCAGTCTTTATTTCTCCCTGCCTATGACCTCCAGCCTTTTAAACGCAGTAAGTCACAGGCATCTCGAAATAACAGCTTTTGAATTGGAGCTACGTAGTCCAGTTTATCTATGAATGGAAAATTTCGTGTCGGCCTCCATCCTTTTGTTCGCTTTACAGGAAATAATATCTTCCACGAGGGCCTTCACCCAGGATAGTGAGATGAGACACTGTTTACACTCTCCCAGCCATGTGACCACTATTGTTTACGTCTGGTACACATTACACACTCAAGTTCACATTCTCTAAACTGAGATGGCAAAGGTTTATTTGATCTATCTATACCTGGAAGCCTCTATTTCCGGAGTATTCAAACCCACCATTTCTGAGGCCAGGTACGGTAAAATTGTGGGCAGCTGGTGTCACTGTCCTATTTCCCACGTCAACCTCTTCTGTTCAATGAAGTATACCCTATTTCCATTCATACTTTCTCCAGCTGACATTTTTAGAGATTTTTAGAAGTCAAAAGGCCAGATGTAGCTTTCAATACCCCCTTCAATCCTAGGTTTCTGCCTCCTTAGACACATAAATACGTCGGGAGGCAGCAGGTAACATAAGACGTCACTGAACTGAAGGTGTACAATAAGGTATCCGGAAGTGAATCAGTAACCAGATACTCTTCAGATCCATATATAAGTTCGCCTTGGGGATTTAGCAACTCCTCTACCTTAGCGATTTATTTTGCACATTATAACTTAGCGTCCTCTTGTATGTTACTAATACACTCTGCGCATATTAAAACGATATTAAATAGCGTACATGAATATGCTAAGGTGTATTATGGACAATAAGTCGCTAAAAAAATATGTGTCCATTATAGCTTGGTTTAAAATTCCCATCTCTGTCTTGAATGCTGAGCTGGAACAAGAGATTAACACCAGAATATAATGCTAGTCACGAAGATACGCAGCGAAGATGAGAGCTATATTAGTGTCTTATTTTGCCATTAAAAGACGAACTAAAATACGAAAGGACGAAAATCACCACCCATTTAAGGTGAACATACTGTAGGCTGCCTGGTGCTGAATCTCATTACTGGCTTTACCTCTTCATCAAAAATATCTTCCCACAGCTGAGAGAAATCGTCTGGTATATCCCTCTTGACCGATTGCCCTATGGACTATTATCTCTAACCCCATCAATACGCGGTCTCCTGCAGGCTAAAAAAAAAAAAAAAAAAAATCGTCCGGCGAGGCGTGAAAATAATATATAATAAACCCTGATGTCGAACGTGTTTTATCAATAGTTTAATTTCGTGGCAGGAAAATTGAAAAAAGTGAGTTCTCGAAATGTAAAGGGTAAAGATGTTTGTTATTATTTTTTTAACAGGTCGTGATAAAAAATGATGGCTTTAATGTGTGTAAATATTCACCATTAGTGTTAATATCTGCTTGCGTTATGATGTGTGTGTGTGTGTGTGTGTGTGTGTGTGTGTGTGTGTGTGTGTGTGTGTGTGTGTGTGTGTGTGTGTGTGTGTGTGTGTGTGTGTGTGTGTGTGTGTGTGTGTGTGTGTGTGTGTGTGTGTGTGTGTGTGTGTGTGTGTGTGTGTGTGTGTGTGTGTGTGTGTGTGTGTGTGTGTGTGTGTGTGTGTGTGTGTGTGTGTGTGTGTGTGTGTGTGTGTGTGTGTGTGTGTGTGTGTGTGTGTGTGTGTGTGTGTGTGTGTGTGTGTGTGTGTGTGTGTGTGTGTGTGTGTGTGTGTGTGTGTGTGTGTGTGTGTGTGTGTGTGTGTGTGTGTGTGTGTGTGTGTGTGTGTGTGTGTGTGTGTGTGTGTGTGTGTGTGTGTGTGTGTGTGTGTGTACCTAAACCTACTCACCCACAGACAGCAAGACTGAACTAGGAGACGTCGTGGTAGTGAACGGGTTACCACGCCCTCATCACACTGCACTTGCTTCCACCCACCTGAAAAGTAAACAAAAGGGACTGAGTTTATACCAGCCGAAAATAACTGTATTTTTTTTTTAGGCGCACTTGTAATGAAATAACTCATACCTTTATTTATTTATTTATCTTTTACAAACGATTAACAGAGGAAGGAAAAGCAAGTTAAATATGTGTGTGTAAACGAAGGTGAGAGTTTCCTTAGTTGGGGAAGTTAACTGGAAATCAATAATTGGAATTCGTGAAAAAAGTGAATGCCAACCAGCCAGTGTTATGCCATATGATTGTATGCTCACTCAATCATGTATATTGCGTTTTATACAAATACTTTATACACAACAAATAATTAATCATGCTCATATATCCATGCCCTACATATATACTGTACCAAACGACCCGGTGGTGCAGTGTTAAAAAAAAAAAAAAAAAGGAAATAGTATTGCTCCAACGATAATAGCTGACTGATAATAATAATAATAATAATAATAAATAATAATAATAAAAGCGTTTACACCATTTACCATCAAAAACTGAAAATGTTACAACTTATAAACATGCAGGTAAAGGTGAACTCTATGTTAATTGGTTCAAGACAGGTGAAGTTGAACAGGTGTAGATGTTAAAAGAATATCTCAGTTTCCTCTCTTTAATATCAAAAACTTGTAAACATTCGGCCATTTAAGTTTTCTATTTATACATACCATCCAATTAACACACCTGTACTACTCTTATGCACCTGACACACACACACACACACACACACACACACACACACACACACACTCTCTCTCTCTCTCTCTCTCTCTCTCTCTCTCTCTCTCTCTAACACCCCAGGGCCGCAAAAGTTGTCCACCGCTCCGGCTCCTTTCACGGGCAATCCAACTCTTTCCTCTTAACACCAACTCAATTAAGCTTTCACACACGTACCCAATTCTCTTACAAGGCTTTTCATTTCGCTTTTGCTGCTCCTTTCAGTTTATTTTAAGAAACTTTTAGCATTTTTTCACTTCACTGTAGAGTTACTTTGACATATTAATTTTACATCAGCTGAATAAAATCGTCTGGTGCTTGCTCGAACATAGCTTTTTAATTGCATCCTTAGTTGCAACGGCACTAACACCTTGCAAACAGGTGACGTCCTTCAGAGTTATAAGTTACAACTCTCAGACGGTTTTCTCCAGCCTTGGAAAGCTCTCTCCGTTTCGAAAAGGTTGTCTGAAGCTAAAAGGAAAAAAAAAAAAAAAAATCGACTGGAACTGAAAAAGATGTACTGAACTTCCCAGGATCCAACGGGTTCCTAGTAGTTGTTTTTTTTCCTTATGGTTTATTTCAGGTGTCCGACCCTAGGCCCCTCCCTAAAAGGCCCAGTGGTCCTCATACGCGCCACCCGCCTTCGCATGTCACCACTTCGACATCAATACCCACCGTCCACACTGAATGCAAGCTAAGGCTGTCTCACTCATGACTGGTGTGATGGTGTTAGCGGTGATGTTTTAGGATATACCAGCGGGTCTTGTGGAAGATTAGCCAAGTCTGTTTAACGCAAAATTTTATTCACCAAATTGTTCATTGTCTCAAGAGTGGGTTCGATCTCGCGTCCAATCAAGCCACATATAGCCTGTCTTACCATGCGATTCACCACCTCACCCCGTCCTCCGCCAGAAAGCTACCCTCTCCCCAACTCACCCTCCCTCTCTCATATACCTTTCCACCCTATCCCTCCATCTCATCCTCGGTCTCTCCCTCCCCCTTCCCCCTTTCACCTCATTTACATGCACTCTCCTAGTCAGTTTCTCACTCTTCATCCTCTCCACGTGGCCACCGACAAAAAATATCAAAAGGCATAACACTTGTTCCTGAATGTGGACAGAAAAAAAAGTTAATGTGGGAGAGGAGCGCCTTCACGTGGTGGCACCGATATAACCCGACGGTGGAGTTGCCGGGTATACAGAGGTTCCTTAGCTCCTTCCCTAACCCCCGAAAGGAGGATGGTGGACTGCAGAATAAGGGCAACTTCAGCCAGCAGTCCACCACGTCCAAATGAGTCTAGTGCCACGTGAAGAAGAGGAGGAGGAGGAACAGGAAGAGGATGAGGATGAAGATGAGGATGAAGATGAGGAGGAGAAGGAGGAGGAGGAGGAGGTTGGGGATGAGGATGGTGAGGAGGAGAAAGATGCTGCTGCTGCTGCTGCTGCTGCTGCTGATGATGATGATGATGAGGAGGAGGAGGAGGACAAGAAGAAAAAGACGAAGAAGAAGAAGAAGAAGAAGAAGAACAACAACAACAACAACAACAATAACAAAAACAACAACAACAACAGCGAGGGGTAAACAATGACACACTTCGATGGTGTCAGAAGCAGAGAGAGAAAATACTGGCTATGGAAAGTGTGGGCAGAGGCGAGGAGGTTAATGCCGCATAAAAAAGTGAAAAAGAAAAAAAAAAAGAAAAAAAAAATCCATATGTGGTGGAAATACTGAAATGGAATATGTGAAAGGTACAGTTGCGGACAGAAATATCGGTACAGATTTTTTGGTGTTTTTAGACGAAGAATTACGAAACTTGGATATAACACTCTGGAAAGCTTATATTGGGTCCTTAAAATAGCATCACTGGGTTTCTGAATTCAATGATCACTGTTTCGTTATCTATCGTATTGCTGTGGATCGATATTTATGTCCGCAGCTGTACATCGCCAAACACTTCGATGATGCTAACCTGGGCTAGTACTCCCTTCGGTTATGCAAGCTCACTAACACCACTTCCTTAGCGATTCATTTTTGGATATGGGTGGTTAATATCCTTCTGTACGTGATTTATGGTGAGTATGGCGAAACTGGATGGATTTATGCAATACGGAGAAAGGTAACAAGATGTAATATACAAAATAAATCGTTTAGGAAAAGGTATTAAGGAGCTTCCTCTGTCGACGAGAATACCGGCCCTGGAGAAGAGCAGGGAAATGTAGAGGGTGACAAAACGATTTTTTTTTTTTTTTTATGATAGGAAATGTAAAACCGATAAAATTAACCCTTTTAACGAGGCAATGCGATCTTACATTTACGATAAGTTTCATTAATGTTCGAGTCGTAAGAGGAATGGTACGGTAGTATTGTCTGCAAGTGTGAAGTCATGAGTCTTGTAAGTGTATAGTCATGAGTATAAGCCTTGTAAGTGTATAGTCACGAGTATAAGCCTTGTAAGTGGATAGTCATAAATATAAGCCTTCTAACAATCCTTTCCTAGCACTGCCATTTACCTTCCATATTTCTCATTACAACAGAGAACTTCCATCCATCGCGTATCTTTTGCTGTGTAATTCATCTTATCATCCATGAGTGCTTCATGTAACACCTTCCATCCCCGCAGCCGGCAGAGAAGGGTTGGCCAACTTCTGCTTTTGGCTCTACATGAACGGTGCTCTCGAGGTGAAGAACTGAGGTGAAAAGAGGGAGGAGAGGGAAAGGGAAGAGTGGTGGGGGGAAAAAGGCTATAGAGAGTGGGGAGTCTGGGATCAAGGGAAGGATACTGAAAGAGGAAAGGGAGTGGGTAGTGTGTGGTGAAAGGATAGACCGATATGAGAGGGGAGAAAGGATGGGTGAGTGTGTGGTTTGGGGAGAAGCATGTGGTTAGGGGGATGGGGAGTAATGGAAGGGGAGAGAGAGCTGGAGTCTGTGGTGAGGGGAATTTGGCTAATGAGAGGGGTGAAAGGGAGAGGGGAGTAGTGTGTGGTAAAACAAAGGAAGCTAATGAAAGGGGAGAGGGAGAGGGGAGTGTGATAAAGAGGAGAGAGGGTAAATAAGAGAGGAGAGGGAGTGGGAAGCGTCAGTGCTGTGTAGTGATGATGATTTATTATTGGTGGGTAGGGAGGCTGCATTCACTAAAGGTCATTCACCTTAACCTGGCAGAGATTTTCACCATTTCCCAGCGTACTTCACGAAAATTTGTGGGGGAAAAAGATAGTGCTATGACTCCAAATCCAGATCACTTCATCGTGACTAGTACTATATTCTTGCTTTAATAATCTCACTCCTCCTTGAACGTTTTTACTGTGTACCTCATTATGCTTTTATCCCCACTAATATTTTATGTTGCACCTCAAAGTAAACAGCCAGAAAGGATGTGTCAAGGAATTTTTGATCGTGATGGTGTGTCTGTCAGTCTCACCTTTCACTCTTGGTCACACTCTTACACTCTCCTTCCTCCTATTCCTCCCTCGCTCTCACTTACTGCTCTGGCTTACACTTGGTTTCTCTCTCTCTCTCTCTCTCTCTCTCTCTCACACACACACACACACACACACACACACACACACACACACACACACACACACACACACACACACACACTGGCTACCGTCAAGTTTCTTTCTTTTCTCACACTCATCTCCCTCTGGCATCAGAATCATTCAGACTCTTCCCCAGGCAAACCATTTTCAATTTCTCTCTCTCTCTCTCTCTCTCTCTCTCTCACACACACACACACACACACACACACACACGTGCTGCCTCCGAATACAAATACACTTCTTCACAGTCTTCTCTTTTCACACACACACACACACACACACACACACACACACACACACACACACACACACACACACACACACACACACGTGGCGCCTCCGAATACAAACACAGTTCTTCGCAGTTTTCTCTTCTCTCACCTTCTCTCACCTCCCTCCGGCGCCAAAATCATTCAGACCTCAGCCTCACCAAACTATTTTCACGTCGAGTTATTTTACTCATATATTTTGCCCTCCTTTCTCCTCCTCCTCTTCTTCCCTCTTCTTCTTCTTCTCCTCCTCCTTCTTCTCCTCTTGCACCTCCTCCTCTTCCTCCTCCTTCTCCTCTTGCACCTCTTCCTCTTCCTCCTCCTCCACCCACATAATTTCCTTAACCTTCTTCTTCATCTCTTCCTACTCCTCCACCCACGATTTTCTTACTCTTCCTCTCTTCTCCTCCTCCTCCTCGTCCCTTTTCTCCTCCTCCTCCTCCTCCTCCTTCTTCTTCTTCTTCTTCTCTTCCTCCTCCTCCTCTTCTTTTCTTCTTCTTCCTGATCATCTGCTCACCCTCACATAAATTTTCCCTTTGCTTCGGGTGGCTGCGTACTCGTAAATCCTTCAAAATCCCGGAATCCTTGCTGTTACCTTCACGCCTCTCTCTCTCTCTCTCTCTCTCTCTCTCTCTCTCTTCCATTTTACAAAGTCTATCATTCAGTGGTGTGATTTTTTTCTTTACCCCCCCCCTCTCTCTGTCTCTGTCTGTCTGTCTCTCTCTCTCTCTCTCTCTCTACTTTACACTTCCCATTTCGCTGTTTTTCTGTCTGTCTCTCAATTTCAAATTTTTCCTTCATATTTTTTTCTTAGGTAAATTATAAACAATCACGCTGTCCGAATTTTTTCAATGCCAAATACCCTTGAACTTTTTCTTTTATTCTTGGCGTTTTTTCATTCCAAGTCGAGTCTGTTCTCAATTAATTTTTTCTCATTTTTCTCGTCTTTTCTTTTTTGATTTTATAATTTTATCTACGTTTCTTCTGTTTATATTTTTCCTTTTTAAAATTACTGGCATCAGGATTTTTTACTCGTCTAACAGTGAAATGGCGGGGGACAGGGCGACATGGAGGCGATTTGTTTATGGCCACCCCTTACGGGATTAAGGCGTCTGGCAATAGATAGATAGACAACAAAAGATGGCTATTAATAAAGGAAATAAAAGGAGTTACTGATGGCTCTCTCCTACCACTAAATTTCGAAAAATCATTTCCACAGATGCATAAAATCGTCTGAAAAAAAAAATAGTATTCGAAATTCCATATACTGAAGGAGGTAAACTTTCTATTCCAAGGACTGGTGCTAGAGAGAGACCCTTCACGTGGTGGCACTGATATGGCCGAGTAATGTAGCTGCCGGGTTGTGCAAGTTCTCCCAGTTTTCTTCCTCGCCCGCAACAGGAGGATGGTGGAATGGAGAGGGAGCAGGAAAGGTCTGCAGTCCACTGGGTTCACGTTAAGATGGGGCTAGGTTTGTTACTACTACCACCATCACCGCGTTCCTACTACATCTACTAAAAATACCACCACCACAACCACCACCATTACTACTACTGCTACAACTACTACTACTACTGCTGCTACTAGGCTACTACAACTATTGCTACTACTACTACTACCACCAGCGTTCCTACTACTTCTACTAAAAATACTACCACCACCATCACCACTACTCCTACTATTGCAACAACAACAACTACTACTGCTACTACTACCACCACCACCATCACTACTACTACTACTACTACTACTACTACCACCACTACTACTACCACTACTACTACAACTACTTCTACCACTACCACTACTACTACTCAGATTTATCTCGGCCGAATGAAATCGTCCA
>NC_137004.1:4766906-4814406 GCF_032717465.1 Coenobita brevimanus | reverse complement strand
GCTTCACATTCAAGAGTTATAGCAAGCCAATCTGATTCGAGGCTTCACATTCAAGAGTTATAGCAAGCCAATCTGATTCGTGGTGTCATGTGCAAGTCTGAAAACAAAAAACGATTCGAGGTTTCATATCCGACTGAAAAAAAAAAAAAAAAAAGGCGATTCGAAGTTTCCCATGCAATATTCCTGACAAATCAATCTGGTCCGTGGCTTCTTGTGCATGACCTTACTAAACATAATCACTACCAGTCTCTGAGGTCAGGCCATCAGCTGAAATAGTGTGTCTGCTTTAACCTGGCGAAGATTCCTAAGCTCTTGTAGTTCAGCCAGAGGGCAAGAGTGTGGTCAGGCTGGAGGGTTGATTTGACTACTAACCAAGGACACTTAGTTTCATGTTATCCCCACAGGTCTTCGCATTTACGCAACCACGCCTTGATATTCAGTGCGTATAAGTGGCCCAGTATTGTCAGATGGAGAGAAATCGATTATAGCAATGCATCAATACAAGGCGACATGGAGGCGATTTGTTTATGGCCACCCCTTACGGGATTAAGGAGTCTGGCAGTAGATGGATAGATAGATCAATACCGCCTTCCGTGTAATATAAATTTATTCACTACGGTCCTCATCAAAATTAACACGATGAATAAAACGAAGTACATTACTGATTTCTTATACAGTATCTATGTGAAGGAAAACTAATTGGCAAATAGTGTGGTTTTCTATATACCAGTGACACTGCAACAAGAATATGATGCTGATGCTCACTTTGCCTTAAAAATTTGCAAGTGACCAGCCATTGTATTCACTGATAAGATGACGTGGTTGATGAATTTAAGGACAGTTTCTTAGGTGAGGGTATTTTCGTTGCACGTCTTATTAACTGATTTATTTTGCTTATTACAGTTTTTTATCCTCTTGTACGTTACCGATACGAACTTGTGGGTACGAGGAACACATAAATAAGAGTGCCAGGGTGTAATACGCATAATAAATCGCTAAGAAAAGGAGGTTTGGAAGTCTCTCAGTGCCACCTAGGATACGGAGAGACTAGGCCATCTACAAACCATCCTGTCATAGAGTGCTTCGTTGATATATTAATTAGATGACAGCCTAGACAGGAGAGACAGGTACTTTTGTTTTCCTGTCAGTCTATAGTTTTGCCACGAATAAAGAACTGACTAGACGTGATGGCATGGCACTGTACAAGAATATAGTACATCAGTACACTGGAGTACTTTGTGGTTTCCTGTAATGCTGGAAGGAAGGCAGACACCAAATAATTTCACCTTCTGCTATACTTCGTTCATCTTAAACTGGCAGAGATTTTAGCCATACTGCAGTTTATTTCCCGTGGTTCAGTGGCAGAATAATATAGTCTTGCAGCTCTACATCCATCCCATAACACTTCTTCGTGACTAGTACAATTTTCTACTAGTAATTGCTTGTGAATATTATCTACGCGTTACTTTATCCACAATCCTTGACAGTTTTAAATATACAAACAAACACAAACACATATCACACACACACACACACACACACACACACACACACACACACACACACACACACACACAAAGTTTCCTCATTAACATACACAATACATCGATAGTAAAAGTTTGCCAGCACAAACAAGAGAGGTAAGGAGGGGGCGTGGAGAGGGGGTAGGTAAGGAAGGACAGGGAGAGAGTGGGAAGGTAAGGTAGGGCAGGGAGAGAGAGGGGGAGGGGAAGAGACCGAGAGATGAAGGGAGAAGAGAAGGGAGGAAGGGAGAAAGGAGGAAGACGGAGGTGGATCGTAAAAAGGAGGAAGACAGGAGCGAAATGATTAATCAGTAGCAGAGAAAGGACACAGGGGATGACATAAATAAATACAGTATAAAAATAAAGGGAGGGAAAAGAAAAGGGAGAAAAGAGTAAAGAAAAGGAAGAGAAGAAAAGGGAGACTAGAATGGGATGGGAAAGAAGGGGAGGAACATATTAAAGGAAAGACGTGAGAAAAAGATATTAAGATGACATGATAGGGTAACGAAACCAATGGAGAGAGAGAGAGAGAGAGAGAGAGAGAGAGAGAGAGAGAGAGAGAGAGAGAGAGAGAGAGAGAGAGAGAGAGAGAGAAATTATCGCTGCAGTGATGGATGGTTCTGTGTGTGTGTGTGTGTGTGTGTGTGTGTGTGTGTGTGTGTGTGTGTGTGTGTGTGTGTGTGTGTGTGTGTCATTACCTAATTAGTCAAAGTCATTATCCTCTTATCACTGCCTTAATTCGTTGTGTCCTTCCTCTTTTACGATGCTTTTGAGTGTGGGGATGCTCAGAATTACTGCCCTTTGTATTTTGTGTCTTATTATAACCACTTTCTTATGCCTGTTTCTGTCACACACACACACACACACACACACACACACACACACACACACACACACACACACACACACACACCGATGATTTGTCTGTTTGTCTGTCTGTCTCTGCCTGCTCCTTTCTCTATCTTTGTCTGTACCTCTCTACGTCTCTTTCGTCTGTCTGTCTATCTGTCAGCCCATCTTCTGTCTCTCTCTCTAGCGCTCACACACACACACACACACACACACACACACACACACACACACACACACACACACACACACACACAACCGACAACCACAAACTGTGATTCTCTCTCTCTCTCTCTCTCTCTCTCTCTCACACACACACACACACACACACACACACACAGTTCCTAGACACCTGATACTTGACTTTTTCAGTAATTATGATATCTGATCTCTTATGGTTGTGTGTGTGTGTGTGTGTGTGTGTGTGTGTGTGTGTGTGTGTGTGTGTGTGTGTGTGTGTGTGTGTGTGTGTGTGTGTGTGTGACAGAGAGAGAGAGAGAGAGAGAGAGAGAGAGAGAGAGAGAGAGAGAGAGAGAGAGAGAGAGAGAGAGAGAGAGAGAGAGAGAGTATCCCGCAGTGTGCAGAGTACGTAAGAGTCCTAATTCGTGTATTTTTTTTTCTCAATGGTCGAATTCTATTACAATCACATTAATCTCCTTATTTTTTAACAATAAATAAAATAATCTGGAAGTAAAAAAAAATATATTACTGTCTTTGTTATTGTTCTTGCTGTAGCCCAGGATCAGGTGAAACGCGAACCCTGTGGACTGAAGGCTTAAGTTGCCCCTCTCATGCAGTCCACCACCTTGCTTGGGGGGGTGGATAGGCAAGTAGTTGAGGGACGTTTGTATAACCTGGCACTTGCTCCACCAGGTTATATCAGTGTCATCACATGAAGGCGTCCCACAACAATACATGGCTACATCTAACCCCCTCGGGTCTTAAAAGCTTCTCCTGAGCGAATAGAAGTGTCTGAAGGGAACAAGAATGCAATCAAAACTACATCAGATTAAATTGATTACCCCTCACCATATCCAGTGATTTCCTGAATAAAATCGTCTGGTGCCACAAGAGTGAGAAGAACAAACCCCTTCAGGAGCGGAGGTGTTGCTGGAGAGAGAGACGCCTTCAGGTGGTGGCACTGATATGACTGGGTGACTCCCCTGCCTGGTTATACACATGACCCTCACTTCCTTCCCTATCCCCCAAAGGAGAATAATAAGCTGCAGAAGGATTAGTTTTGACTGAAGTTCACTGGGTTCACGTTCAGATGAGCCTAGGGTTGCAGCTACTACTACTACCATTACTACTACTATTGCTACTACTACTACTACCACTACTACTACTACTACTATTACTACCACCACCACTACTACTACTATTACTACTACTACTACTACCACCACCACCACTACCTCTACTGCTATTATTATAACTACTACTACTACTAGAATCAGAAGCCTTTCCTAAGCTGAACAAAAATAGTATGGAATTAGCAAGCATAAACTGAAACAAAGACGTTCTCGTGTTGAAAAGAGGTAAACACTCCCAGGCACCTGTGACACACTCTGCTGGATAAAATCGTCCGGAAGGGAATGCTAGAGTCACCACAGTCATGATTGAGTCAGTAGAGATAATACTACTCTCAGGCTCCTATGACTCACTCTCAGATGAATAAAATCGTCTGGCGTTAGCGGGAATATAAGACGAGGGAAAACCTGACTATGAAAGTTTTTAAGTGAAGATATTTATAACCAGGCTCCTATCACTCACTCAGATGAATAAAATCGTCTGGTGTGAGCTAATATTATACACCAGAGAAGACCCTGGCTCGTAAGCTTCGTCGGTTATGGAAGCTCCCTAACACCTTTTCCTGAGCGATTTATTCTGCTTATTACACCTCAATGTCCTCTTCTCCGTTACACAAATCCTTCCAATATCACCATACTCTGCACAAATATACAAAAGGATATTAACCACCCGCAAGGAAAAATAAATCGCTTAAGGAGAGGTGTTACGGAGCTTCCATACCCTACGTCCCTAGGAGAATACGCGCCTCTATCACGGCAGCGTTAAGTAGGGCTGAAATAATTGGTATAAAAGTCTAATTACCATCTCAATTCAGGCTTAAGGGTTTTAACGAGGAGGCTGATAACTAATTAACCTTTTCAGTCCGATGATTCTCTCTCTCTCTCTCTCTCTCTCTCTCTCACCACTCGATCATTAGCCGCCCACGCATAAAATAAAAATACTCAAATTCTACCGACAGCAAGTCCATCCTAAGGAAAAAAAAACCCTCAGCCACCCACACATCCATCTTTCATAAACACCCGACTCAGACTCGCCTTGTTTTTCATCTCCTACTACCCCCCTTCCCCCCCCCTCTCTCTCTCTCTCTCTCACACACACACACACACACACACACACACACACACACACACACACACACACACAACCAAACCCGCCACTTTCAGTCTCCCCCCTTCACCTCATCCCCAGTTATACCTGCATCCACATATACCCATCTCCGAAAACAGCTTAAATATTCATCACTCTCCTTCGTCCCCACATTCACTCATTCCCACACCCACGCCGCAAACACACCTCCTACTCACAACAACACTTATACTCACCTACACTCACATTCACTCATATTAAAATGGGAATCTACAATTGTGCTTTTTTTTCCTTTCTCATCAAAGCGCTGATTACCACATCCGGTTACAAAACACACCCACACCCTCACACCCACATACCCACACCCACACTCACACCCACACCCACACCCACACACCCACACCCACACCAACAATCACACCCACACCCGTATATCTTCATTCAATCCCCAACCACGATGCATAAAATTCGGACATCAGTCAAAACACGAATTTTACACATGTGCTCTTTTTCACAAGCCTGCCTGTCTGCTTACCTGCCTGCCTGCCTCTCTCTCTCTCTCTCTCTCTCTCTCTGTTGACCCCGAGCCCTCCATAACCACGGCACAAAAAACTTTCAGGCCGGAAACTCCCAACGCAAAACAGGAAAAAGCAACATTGACTCGAACGCTAAATTTCCCTCATAGGTAAACACGGAAGATTACAAGTGTGTGTGTGTGTGTGTGTGTGTGTGTGTGTGTGTGTGTGTGTGTGTGTGTGTGTGTGTTTACTGAATGTTTATATCCGTGCTAATTACAATATTTATGTGTGAGAAAGGAGAAATAAAGGAAAGTGAACAGGCATTTCTTACTTAAAGGAATAAGTGGATTCCTCTAAGTGTGGATGTGTGCAGAAAAGTGCAGAAATTTCCCAGCTAATTCTCATCTATTTCCCATTCATTGCCCACCTATTTCCCATTCATTTCTTATTAACTTCCCATACATTTAAAATCTATGTTCATTTTCGATTTATTTCCCAGGTACTTCCCATCCACGTTCCATTTTATTTCCGCCCATTTCTCATCTATTTCCCATTTATATCCCATTCATTTTCCACTAATTTCCCATCCATTACCCATCCATTTCTCATCTATTTCCTGTCTATTTCTCATCTATATCCTGTTCATATTCCACTTATTTCTCATTTATTTCCCACATCCCTCCAATCCTTTTCTCATTTATTTTCAGTTTATTTCCCATCCATTTTCTATCTATTTCCACTATATTAATAAATATTTTCCCATCAATTTCCCATTTCACTCCGCTAAATTTCCCTTTTATCTCATCCATTTCTCGTCTATTACCCAATATTTCCTATCCATATTCCATTATTTCCCATTCAATTCTCATCCATTTCCCATTTATTTCCTGTTCATTTTTCATCCATTTCCCAACTATTTCCCATTTATTTCCCACCTATTTCCAATCCATACCCCATTTATTTCCCATCAATTTCCCATCTATTTTCCACCTATTTCCCATCCATAACCTATTTCCCAATTTCTCATCCATAATCTTTTACCACCCATTCCCCATTTATTTCCCGACTATTTCCCATCCATTTCCCTCCTATTTCCCATCCATAATGTATTTCCCATCCACAATCTTTCTATTTCCCATCCATTTCTCACCTATTTCCCATCCATAATTTATCTCTTTCCGATCCATTTCCCACTTATTTCCCGACTATTTCCCACGTACTTCCCGTTCATAATCTATTTCCCATCTATTTCCCACCTATTTCCCATCCATTTCCAATTTTCTGGCCATAATCAATTTCCCATCCATTTCCCACCTATTTCCCGACTATTTCCCATCAGCTTTAGTCTTGAACCCCTTCAGTACGATGATGTATTTCTCGTTTCATTTACCCAAGAAATACAATGATGTGGAGATAGGGGAGATAGAGCTACAAAATGCGTCCTTGTAGTGATGGCGTAAATCGACAAATCATTTTCACTATTATTAGTCATAGGTAGATAGATAGATAGATAGATAGATAGACAGACAGATAGATAGATTGACAGATATATTGAGATACATATATATAACTGTGTGTGTGTGTGTGTGTGTGTGTGTGTATGTGTGTATGTGTGTGTGTGTGTGTGTGTGTGTGTGTGTGTGTGTGTGTGTGTGTGTGTGTGTTACCCGGAAGGCCAGATTAGGAAGCATAAAGGTCAAGTGTTGAAGTCAGATGAAAGGTCACACACACACACACACACACACACACACACACACACACACACACACACACACACACACACACACACACACCACATCCGGCCACACACCACTTCCGTATATGGGCCGTATTCTAGGTAGCGTGGGAAGCTCCGTAACACCTCTTCCTCAGCGATTTATTTTGCCAACTATATCTTAACATTCACTTGTGTCTTAGGTATATCGTTTTAATTTCGGCATTGTTTTCTCAGGCAGCGTTCAAGACAATAGTGAGAAGCAAAAAATGTGAATAGATCGCTAAGGAAGATGTGTCACGGAATATTAACGACTCTTAAATTCGGCCCTATGAAAGCAGCAAGTGTTTGGTAATGAAATATGGCGGGACGAATCCGTAGACCTTTGCCAGAATTTACGAGGTCTCAGATTTCAACTTAAAAAAATTGAAAAAAGAACACACACACACACACACACACACACACACACACACACACACACACACACACACACACACACACACACACACACACACACACACACACACACACACACACGAGATCTTATAAGTTTCCAATTTCGGACAGTGTCACTACTAAAATACAGGACACCACCTATGACACAGTGACAATAATATTCACTACATGACGACATTTCTGAGGGAAGGTATTAGTGTTTAAAATGGCGAGAGTTTAAGTGTTGATGCAAATTGGTCTTTACGATGGGTACAGGGACAACAGCTACAGAAAATGGATTGAAACCGCAAGGGATGAAGAATTCCTGATGTAGCAATGAAAATAATAACGCTCATCTTTATTACAGAATGGAATAATGTGTGGGTATGTACAGTTGGCTACACATTAATCTAGGACTGTCTGTGGGGGTCTAGCTACACTTTCCAACGTTCATCCATTACAATTACTTCGTCATTTCAGTTAATATTTCTCACCTTCGTCCATTCAGGTCAGTGTCGCCAGCAAATATGTGATTGTGTCAAGGTTAAGTGTACAAGATTCTAGACCTCTGCTTCACACTGATGCTGTCTCAGGTTCATATGTTGCCAACTGTACATTATGCATCTTTCCAGGCAAGTACAGGTGTTGAAAGTCTAAAAATAATCAGTATAAAAAAAAAAAACAAGCATACAAATCATGGAAATCATACAAAAAGCTTTAATTTATA
The DNA here is from genome assembly GCF_032717465.1 of Coenobita brevimanus. Classification (NCBI taxonomy): domain Eukaryota; kingdom Metazoa; phylum Arthropoda; class Malacostraca; order Decapoda; family Coenobitidae; genus Coenobita; species Coenobita brevimanus. The sequence goes on along the minus strand of NC_137004.1, from coordinate 4,806,243 downwards.
ACTTGACCTCAAAAATATAATAATAAGTAACTAGACCTTCAAGAGTAATTTCTACGGTTCATGTAAACTATCCTACGTGTGTTTTGGGGGTGCGAGGAATTGAGTTTTACCTGCCTTACTGTACGGTTACCTTTCGGAAAGTGTGAAGAAGGTGAGACAGTGGACAGGTGAATGACTGTGCAAGACTGATTGATAAAATGGAGACATGGCAGACTGACAGGCTAACGAAGAGAGAGACGACAGACTGATAGATAAACAAGCAAGTGAGACATTCAGACATAAAGACAGACAAAGACATCACAGGCAAGAACGCAAAACAGGACAAACCAAGAGACAGTCATAAAAGAAAGAGACACAGCTAGACATGGAAAACCAACAAAAGGACATACGGACAAGAGACAGACAGAGAGACAGACAGAGAGACAGACATATGACCAAACAATTTAACCATGATACGAATTTTCTCACCGCGTTGGCAGCCCCCCCACCCAAAAAAAAAAGGAAAAAAGAAAAAATGGTTTACAGAGTTTACAAGGGTTTGCCTCGTGACAGGAAGTTGTGTCATCTGTTTTTACGCTACGTGCCCTGCCACACCCCTGACTCACCCCGCACCCCTCACCCATGTGTACCTACCTCTCACCCCTGCCTACCTACCTATCGCTCATCCCTGCCTCCCTAACTATCCCTCACCCCTGCCTCCCTGCCTACCCCTCACCCCTGCCTCCCTACCTACCCCTCACCCCTGCCTCCCTGCCTACCCCTCACCCCTGCCTCCCTGCCTACCCCTCACCCCTGCCTCCCTATCTATCCCTCACCCCTGCCTACCTACCTATCCCTCACCCCTGCCTCCCTACCTACCCCTCACCCCTGCCTCCCTATCTATCCCTCACCCCTGCTTCCCTTCTCTCTCTCTCTCTCTCTCTCTCTCTCCCCCCATTCGTTCCCGGTTGTCTTATTAATATTCTTACTTGGTTCAGACAGGTAGCCCGGCTCTCTAGAAATAATAATTAAAATATATCAGGTAATATTAGAGCAAACCCACATTCACCCCCACACCCACATCCACATCCACCCCCACACCCACATCCACATCCCCCACACCCACATCCACATTCACCCCCACACCCACATCCACATCCACCCCCACACCCACATCCACATCCCCCACACCCACATCCACATCCACCCCCACACCCACATCCACATCCCCCACACCCCCACACACACAGTCCAGCGCGCGCAAAATTACACACGCAAATGTAAAGCTTATTCTAAACACACACACACACACACACACACACACACACACACACACACACACACTTCTCCTTTCCTCTCTAAAAAGGTGAAATTAAGGAGAGGGGATGTATTCCATTAAGACTTGGCATCCTCCCTCCATCCCTTCCCTAGACCCTGGAGAGAAAGACAGAGACACAGACAGAGATGGAGACAAAGATAGAGACACAGATAGAGATAGGGACTGAGACAGAGACAGAGATGGAGACAAAGATAGAGACACAGATAGAGATAGAGATTTAGACAGAGAGAGAGAGAGAGAGAGAGAGAGAGAGAGAGAGGGACTGAGATAAAGACAGAGACAGAGATAGGGACTGAGACAGACAGAAAAGTGGAAGTAGATGTAAAGATAGAGACAGACAGACAGATAGGTAGTGAATGAGATTTGCCACCAACTTATATTCCACGATTTTTTTCTATCTATCTATCTATCTATCTCTATCTATCTATCTATCTTTAAGTAATAATCTTTGAGAGTTTATGATCTTCTTTGTTACTTGCTCGGCTAATGAACCAAACTTTAAGTAGCTCTGGAGACTTCGTGACACCTTTTCGTTAGCGATTTTTTCTTCATGTATATACCTCGCTCTCTTCCCATACATTTTCTTCATATATTAAGGCGACAGAAATAATAGACAGAAATTAATAGCCAAGGAAAGACGCCAAAATATTCCAGAAATTTAGTCTAATATATATTCTCTTCAAATATCTAAATCATCCATCAATAAAACGTAAAAGAAAAAAATTATATATATTCTCCTGACAGGGGTGTTTTTTGCAAGAGATGAAAAGGACGTCACGCAGCCATAAAGTACGAATGCAAACTCGACACTGCTTGTTGAGTGCCGTTTTGTTATGCAAGAATGTAGAATTGTGTGTGTGTGTGTGTGTGTGTGTGTGTGTGTGTGTGTGTGTGTGTGTGTGTGTGTGTGTGTGTGTGTGTGTGTGTGTGTGTGTGTGTGTGTGTGTGTGTGTGTGTGTGTGTGTGTGTGTGTGTGTGGACTATTTAGATATGTGAAACTATTGGACGTAAGGTGAGATGTGACAAGGTGACATGAGGTGAGTGAGGTAGGATGATACGCTGTGAGGTAAGAGTAGGTGAGATGAGCTAAGATTAGTCGAGATGAGGTTAGGTGATATTAAGTTAGGTAAGATAAGGTGAGGTGAGGTGAGGTGAGGTGAGGTGAGGTAAGGTAAGGTAAGGTAAGGTAAGGTAGGGTAAGGTAAGGTGAAGTGAAGGCGTTCCGGTAATATTCTCCAATCAGTTACCTGTCACGTGTCACTAGGCCAGGTGTTGTGTAGTGTTGGGAGGGATTGGAGAGGGGAGAGGGGGATTGAAGGGAGAGAAGGTGGAGAGATTGAAGAAGTGGAGGGACTGGGGATGTATGGACTAGGTGGATGGGAATAGTGAGATGGAGATAGATGGATTGGAAGGAGGTGTAGGTGGAAGGATTGGAAGGAGGTGGAAGTGGAAGGATTGGAAGGAGGTGGAAATGGAAGGATTGGAAGGAGGTGGAAATGGAAGGATTGGAAGGAGGTGAAGGTGGAGGGAGTTGAAAGGTTAAAGTGACTGAGGAAGGCGGAGGTGTAGGCACTGGAGGGAGGGAAAGGTGGAGGGACTAGAGAGAGGGGGAGGTGGGGGATTGGAGGGATTGAAGGCTTGGGAAGGTGGAGGGATTGGAGGAAGGAAGAGGTGGAGAGAGAGAGAGAGAGAGAGAGAGAGAGAGAGAGAGAGAGGACCGAACAGAACTAGTGGTTGAGAATAACATATATGGCTAATAATTAATACACTCGATCATGAATATGGAAATGAAATACAAGGAAGAGGGGAAAAATATTGGTGATGAGAGGGGAAATGGAATGGTGCTTGGATGGCGAGAGAGAACGATGGGAAGGAGATGAGAAGGGGAAATGATGGAGAGGGGAAGGCGATGATGATACAACAAAGTGAGAGGAAAAGAGGGGAGAGGAAGGGAAGGGGTAACAGAGGAAATGGGAAATGATGACAGCAGGAGAGTGAGTGAGGGGAAAAGAAGGGGAGGGAAGAGGAAATGGAGAGGAGAAATGATGGTGACAGCAGGAGACAGTGAGGGGAAAGAAGGGGGGGAAAGGGGAGTAGACGGATAGAGCAATGGTAGATGATGATGATGTTTGCGGGAGAGAGAGAGAGAGAGAGAGAGAGAGAGAGAGAGAGAGAGAGAGAGAGAGAGAGAGAGAGAGAGAGAGGAAATAAAGGGCACTAAGAGAAACTGATGGAAAAGGGGACGTGAAAGAGAGGGGAACTGGAAATATGAAGAGAATGAAGGAATGCATATGTTAGCATAGACAGAGATTTATTGTTTGTAAATGGGATGGTGGGAGACTGAGGGGAGGAAAGTGAAAAGAGGGGAGAGAGGATGAGAGGGGAGAAGAAGAGTGGAGAAGAAAATGAGACAAACAGTAGAGAGAAGATAATGGATAGAGAGGAAAAGAGAGGAGAGAGGATGAGGGGAGAGAAGAACTGATATGAAAATGTGAGAAAACTAGAAGACAGATGATAATGGGGAGAGAGGAATGAGAGAGAGAAGAGGAAGGGAGGCAAGAAAGGGAGAATAAAAAAAAGGGAGACATTAAACAGGGAGAAGTAGACAGAGGGAGAGGAGACTGTAGGAGAGAAGGAAAGTGAGAGTATCTGAGTGAAAAGGTTGTGAGAGAAGATGGGAGAGAAGAAAAAGGGAAGGAATATAAAGGAAGAGAAGAAAAGGGAGAGAAGAATGTGGGAGAGACGCAGAGGAGCGAGAACAGCTAGAAGAAAAAAAAGGGAGATAAAATGGGGGAGGTAAGAGTAGGGGAGATAAGAATACGGAAGGAAAGGGGAAAGAAGAAAAGGAGAAAAGAAAGAAGAAGGAAAATTAGGAAGGAAAAGAAAGAGGTGACATAGTTTTACAGGGGAAGGTTCAGGAAGCAAAACTCACTGAGAGAAAGAGAGAGAGAGAGAGAGAGAGAGAGAGAGAGAGAGAGAGAGAGAGAGAGAGAGAGAGAGAGAGAGAGAGAACGCCCTGAGATGGATGAAGTAGCAGACAGAAGAAGCCGCTGTAAACAAAGAAGAGGAATGTGTTTGTTCGAAAGAGATCTGTGTGTGTGTGAAACCTGAAACGATGAAATAATGGCAAGTACACAGCAGAGGGGAAAATGACTCCGTAGGGGGCAGGGAGAGGGAAGGGGGAAGGGGGAAAGGTGGAGGAAAGAGAGGGGAGAAATGGGAAGGTGTGAGGGAACGGTGGGTTGGAGGGAAGGTAGAAAAATGGAAGGGGAGAAGTGGGAAGAGGAGAGGGGAAGGGAAGGGGGAAGTAGGGAATGAGGGAAGGAATGGGACGCAGGGAGGGGAGAGGAGAGAGTGAGGGGGATGAGAAGGGGGAAGGGGAGAGAGAAAAGGGGGAGAGGGATGAGAGGATAAAGTGTATGAGGAAGAAAGAAAGGGATAACAGAATGCTGGACTGATAGCGATTATAAATTTGGTGAAGAAGTTGACAGCTCTGAATAAGTGTCATGATCAATAATATTCCCATCCTCATCCTTGTTATCATCATATTATATGTGTGTGTGTGTGTGTGTGTGTGTGTGTGTGTGTGTGTGTGTGTGAGAGAGAGAGAGAGAGAGAGAGAGAGAGAGAGAGAGAGAGAATGATCCCTGTTAATTAGACTCCAAACATCGGGAGGAACGGAAGAAGTTTCAAGAAGTTGGAGAAGAAGGGATTAGATTTAAGGATGAAGGGGGAGGAGGAGGGGGATAGGAAGTGGAGGAGGAAGGGGGGAAGAGGTGGGGAGGACTGGGGGAGGAGAAGGAGGAGGGTGAATAGGAAGAGGGGTAGTATGGGGATAGAGCGAGTGAGGGAGGAGGATGGGGTGAAAGTAGAGAGTGGAGGGGTGGAAGTGTATGGGGGAAGGATGGAGTGGGACTGGTGGAAGGGGGACAGGGGTGGAATGGGGGGATGCTAGAGAGGGCAGTGGTGGTGGAAGGGAGTGGAAGAGGTGGGGGGGGGAAAGAGGAGGGGGAAATATAGGAAAATGATGTCCAAACTTGACCAATTTTTTAAGTGAAAGTCTTGGCGAGGCGAGGATGATGATGGTGTGGATGAGAAGGAGTGGATGAGAATGACGATGATGATGATGATGATGATGATGATGATGGGAGGAACTGTAATTTATACGATAATGATGATGATGATGATTATGGTGTTACTGTTGATGATTTATAACATATACCACGAGACAAGGTCGAAAGGAGAGGCGAAAACTAGGATAATAATATGGGTAAAGCAAATTCTCTCTCTCTCTCTCTCTTGCTCTCTCTGCGGCCTACAGGGTGGCATTTGTGGAGGAAAACTGGAGGGAGATTTAGTATTCCTTCCCACTGTAATGTGTGTGTGAAAGAGAGAGAGAGAGAGAGAGAGAGAGGAAAGTGGAGTAAAGGAGGCAAATGAAAGGTAAAATAGAGAGTGACCCGAAAAAAACGGAAGTACAAGAATGACGAACGTGAAAAAAGACGGAAAATAAAGAAGGAAAAACAGGAAGAAAACAGTAGAAGAAACAGAACGAAATGACAGAAAGAGAGCGAATAAATGAAGAAAGAAATGGCGACTGAAAAAAAAAAAAAGAATATGCACAGAAGAGACAGAAAGAAAGGAGAGAAAGAGAGATAATAATGAGAGAAAAAAGGAAATGAGAGTACGGGAAGGAAGAAAGTAAAGAAAGAGGGATAGTGAAGAGGAAAAACACATTACGCTCTCCCCAGTAAAACCCACACAAACAAATTCTTCCACACTTCACACTTCGTCTCTTCGTGTATCGTAAACACGCTTCGAAATAATGGGGGATAATACTAAGAATTTCCTTGGCATTTTTTCAACTGAACCTTCTATCTTCAAAAAATCTTAAAAATTTTCTTCTTATCTTCAGGTATGTGTATCCAATTTACGAGAATTCCTTTTGCCTTTTTTCTTTTTTCTTCTCTCTCTCTCTCTCTCTCTCTCTCTCTCTCTCTCTAACTAGAGGTGTTACGTATACGGAACCCTTCATGGACCAACTCACAATCAGGGTATTCTGTCGAGACGAATAAAATAAAGTAAACTAAACTAAACTAAACCAAAATAAAAAAGAAGAGAAAAGAATGGAAACAGAAGAGAAAAAATAGCAGATAGATACTCAAGATTTTTTCTGTCTGGGGATAGTTAAGGGAGAGAGAAAATAGAGAGAAGGGAAAAATGTTTGGGAAAAGCTGAGGTCTACCGTCTCTCTCTCTCTCTCTCTCTCTCTCTCTCTCTCTCTCTCTCCTGCTCTAAAACTTTTGCAATTAAGGAGTAAATCTTTCCAATAATTTTCAGATCAGCCACTTACAAAGGATCATAAGGTCTGTGTGATCTGTTTATCCATGAAAGTCTGTGTATCCCTCTCTCTCTCTCTCTCTCTCTCTCTCTCTCTCTCTCTCTCTCTCTCTCTCTCTTCAATAGGCTGGCATTAGGGAAGCATAACAAGAGGGTGATTTAGTATTCCTTCCCCCTCTCCGACACAAAAGTGAGAGAGAGAGAGAGAGAGAGAGAGAGAGAGACAGACAGACAGACAGAGAGAATAAACCATATGACTCACGGCACAGAAAAAGAGAGTGGAAAGTGAGAAAGTGTGTTTACGGAGCAGACGTACTGGAAAAATGGATTTACGACTTGGCCTAAAAGGGAGTCTGGCTGGAAGTCGGTCGGTGAGGGAAATTTAAGACGGAGAGAGAGAGAGGGGGAAAGAAGCTGAGGGGAAAAAATGAGGGAACCGATGAGAGAGGGGAAGTGGGGTGGCGGCAGGCAGGTCAACATGATAGTGGTGGAGAGGGGAAAAGTGAGTGTGGTGTAGGTTTCTCTCTCTTTCTTTCTTTCTCTCTCTCTCTCTCCCTCTCTCTCTCTCTCTCTGTCTCACACACACGCACACTACCCACATCCCAACCTGCTAATCACATAGGCCTACTTTCCTTGTTGTTGCTACTGTTATTGTTGTTTTTATTGTCTCATGATCATCTGAAAGTGAACCCCAGTGGATTGTACACTAAAGCTTCTCTTCTTCAGTCCACCATCTTCCTTTTGGGGGATAGGGAGGGAGCTGAGAGAAGCTTTATTACCGGGCAGCTCTTCCTGGTGATACCGGCGCTCACTTTAAGATACCAATACGCAACAATATTCCACCGAACAAACATATACACATTTCCCCTTCATAGCTTAAATTCCTGGGGCAGACATTGAATAATATCAGAATTGTGTTTCACTGATATTTCACGTGGGGGGATTTAGGATTTATGGTCTCGCTGTTATGCACTGTGCCCAAATCCTCTCAGTCCTGCAAAGCTTGGAAAGGCTGGCTCTGTTCTGGAATATTCTTGGATTGTAAATTCAATGTTGGATGCATGTGTGTATTTTCGGTTCAGAATTATCAACTTCTTTCGCAAAATCTCAATAATTTTTAAGATTTTTTTTTTTAGATGTACAGCGTCTACGTGATAATATTCTTTTATGACATGAAGAACAATAATTATGTAAAATAAATAGATAATCAATTGTTTATCTTGGTTCACAGTCATTATTATTATTACTATCATCATCATCATTATCATTATCATCATCATCATCATCATCATCATCACCATCACTATCACTACCATTATCATTATCATCATCATCATTATCATCCTGATCTCATTTTCCGTCAAAGGATGAGGTGAGGTAGGATGTAGACACCAAGAAAAGAGAAAAACTTGATAGAGAGAAAACTGATCAACATACACATTCACTCATTATCCAAGCCCCCGGAATCCTACCTTCATTTACATGCTAAAGATGATATTATTGTGAAATTATTAGTTTCAGTCCTTCTTCAGGCCATTTTTTTTTTTTAGTTGAAAGAGCATATTCTCAATAAACATTCGCTCACTTTCACTCTCTCTTATCCTCTGGCTCACTGACACACGATTTCTCATTTTATCTCTCAATCTTTCACTCACTCTCACTGTCACCTTCTCGCGGACGAAATTTCACTCATTTTCAATTCTCACATTCACCTCAGTGGTTTGCCCTTATCTAAGCGGCCTCCTTCTTGCTCTTAACTTCGTCCACTCAACCATTCTCTTTCTCATTCACTTTGCCACCATCTCTCATATTCTAAGCCCTCACTCTCCCGCCTACTCTCACACCCCGTCCTTCACCCCCGCACTCACTCGCTCTAGTGTCCTCTCTCACCCTCTCTTTCACTCTTGCAGTCATTCCCTCACTCCACTCCATCATCTTCTCCTTCATTCACGCCTTCATTCTCTTGTTTCCTCTCCCACTCTCTCCTTCACTCACTCACTCTGTTTACTCCTTCATCCTCTGCTATAACACACACACACACACTCGCTCACTCACTCACTCGCTCTAATACTCTCTCACATTCACCTCAACTGTTTCCCCTTACCCAGCAAGCGGTGCCTTCCCCAAACCAGTTCTACCCTTTAACACCAAACAGGCAGGAGTTTGCAAAGTTAGCACCACAAAGAGGAAGTTGAGGCCCAGTTGACTGTTTCATGCCCTCTCCTTTGCACCAGTACCAACACCATCCTATACCAGTACCAGAAACACCAATATCAAACTCCACCAACACCAACTTAGACCAACACCAGCTTCCACCGACTTACACATACACCAACTCACACCATCGGCAAAATACATCTACATGCACCGACACCACCCTACACCAACAGGAATCTACACCACTCCAATCTACACCAATACCAGGGTAAAACAACACACCCTACACCAGTACCTACACTAACACCAACGCTACACTACAGTAACACCAACATGCACCCAGTACTTGTATAAATTCTCTCTCTCTCTCTCTCTCTCCCCACACACACACACACACACACACACACACACACTGCGATACCTCATACTACTATATATCACACTGCCACACCACCACACCACACACTGCCACACCACACACTACCACACCTCACACTACCACACCACACACTACCACACCACACACTACCACACCACACACCACCACACCACACACCACCACACCACACACTACCATACCTCACACTACCACACCACACACCACCACACCTCACTACCACACCTCACACTACCACTCACTCTCCACGACAATCAACAGGTGCACACTCCATGCAGAGGTGAGAGGGCGTTCAACTGGCTGATGGAATACCCTTTACTGCAGCGAATATTGGGGTGAGGCCTTACTTGTATCTGCCTCTCGCACTGCCTGTCTCTGAGGGACCTGAGGGACTGTGTTTATAAAGGATTCGAACCAATTTATGTAGGACTCGAACCGATTTATGTAGGATCCGATCCGTTTATGTAGGATCCGAACCGATTTATATAGGACCCGATCCGATTTATGTAGGATTCGAAGCAATTTATAAAGGATTCGAACCGATTTATAAAGGATTCGAACCGATTTATGTAAGATTCGAAACAATTTATGTAGGATTCGATTCGAGTTATAAAAGATTCGAACCGATTCATAAAGGATTCGAAGCGATTTATAAAGGATTTGACGTGATTTATAAAAGATCCAAACCAATTTATAAAAGAATCCTACAAACTGATAAAAAATCCGAAGCAATTTATAGCGGATCCCAACCAATTTACAGGATAAAGAAGTCTACCTAACAATTTTACATCATTACAGATTCCCCCGTTTGTTTTTGGTATAATTTTTCATTCTAATATTTACTTTAATTTGACGGAATTGCTTGGAAGGCGTATGAGTGATGGGAAAGGTATACAGAAAGTCCTACACACGAGTTCAGCTTGACAGAGTTTATAAGTACGGCCTCAGCATTAGGTTAGTTAGTCCAGTCAAACACCAAACACCTAGGAGGGGTAACTAACAATCTAACGGAGAATCAGTTATCTATGTTCGAGGAAACTTGTTCTGTGATCCTGCTGCCGATACTCGTGACGTCACATCGCTTGGCTCCTCCTACTCTAAGATCGGCCAATACGAAGCGCGCCCATCACTCCCCTAGGCTCCACCCATGGCGATCTGTTTATCCTGTGTTGTGATAAAAGCTTACTGATACGGGAGACTGTTTATTCATGTAATTTCGTTAGTGTCCCTTACCAATCCTAACCCAGGCTACAAAATCACAGCCTTCTACCTCCCTTTCTCTCCCCCTTCCACCTCCCTTCCTCTCCCCCTTCCACCTCCCTTCCTCTCCCCATAACTTGACCCAAGCTGCGGGCACCCCTATACGTGTTCTCTCTCCCTCCTCTGCTAAAATATCCAGGAGCCACTCACCCAAACCTTCCTTAACCCTTTTGCATTTTTTATTCATCTCTCCCTCCCTCCCTCCCTCCCTCTCTCTCTCTCTCTCTCTCTCTCTCTCTCTCTCTCTCTCTCTCTCTCTCTCTCTCTCTCTCTCTCTCTCTCTCTCGGGTACAGATCTAAAATTAAACTGAGCGTGCTGATGATATTATTCTCCCTATGACATTTTTTTTCTTTTTTCTGGACCCTACTTCACTCCATTCTTTGGCCAAAAAAGATGATGATGATGATGGTGATGATGATGGTGATGATGATGATGATGATGATGATGATGATGATGATGATAGTGATGGTGCTTTATTTTTCGAAATCTGTCGCCTTTTCACTTTTTTTTGATAATGGTATGTTCGACAGCCGTAGGAGCGAAGCGAAACATATACAGAAACAGTCTTGATCAGAGGCGAAGCTTAAGAAAGTTTATAAGTATGGATTTCTGCCCTTTCCCTCCCTCACTTTCTGTTTTAGTGTTTTATGTGCGCTTGTTTGGTGCTTAACCCCTTCTGTCTGGTCAAGCAAACCCGTCGACCGCAAGTAAGCAAACCCGTCGACCGCAAGTAAGCAACAACCGCCCTTATGGAATCGTCCCATTGGTTCCCCACACCGTTGACGTTTTTGCGCCTTTGTGTGCCCTGTGTTGTGTTAATTATGTGTTATGTGTGCCATATCATATGTATGCCGCGTGTGCTAAATTATATGTGCTATGTTGTGTGTGCCAAATTATGTGTTATGTTCTGTGTGCTAAATCATGTATCACGCTGTATGTGCTAAACTATGTGCTGTGTTGTGTGTGCTAAATTATGTGCTATGTTGTGGCATGTGCTGTGCTAAATTATGTGCTATGTTGTGTGTGCTAAATTGTGTGTGTTGTGCTGTGTGTGCTAAATTATGTGTTATGTGTTAAATCATGTGGTTTATACCGTCTGGACCTATTCTACAAGACGGGCACGAGCCATCTGCGACTCCACCCAACCCAAATCTAAGATGGTAACAGAGGAGTGCTGAGTGACATCCTGACTTCATCCTACCTTGGTGAAGTCCATCCTCTCTCTCTTAAAGGATGTCTCCAATGGGTGAAAATCGGGAGGGAAAATTATAAAATAGTGTTCTGCTCGAGGTATTTTCTGCCCTGTGCGTGATGCGAGTATGTATGTGGTTTGTTTTGCTATGATTTTTTTTGTTATGGATGGAGGTTTGGATCTGGTATTTTCTGTGCCTATTTGTGAGGGATAGAGGCTGGAATCCGGTATGTTTTCTGGTATTTTGGGGGTACAGAAACTAAGATCTGGTATATTCTCTGTGATATGTGATAGATGAAAGCTGATCTGGTAGTTTCTCTGTGATTTAAGAACGAGGGGAATGTGGATTGGCCTGATGGATTGGAGATGAGTGACGACACAAATGTTTTTAGGGTAGTTTTGTTGGGGATACCCTTGTTAAACTCTGGTAATAGGCGTCTGGCAACTACAAGGACAGACAGACACACAGACATACAGATAGACAGATAGACAGACAGACAGAGACAGATGCAGATAAACAAATAGACAGATGACCAGACAGACAGACAGATACAATGACAGTGACAGGCAGGTAGACAGAGAGAAACTTATCTGGTAAAAAATAGACAGACAGATATCAAAATGACACTAATTATCTAAGTCATACAGGTGGGTATCAAGGTGTGAGACGAAATTACACCTGAGGGGAAGGCACTGTGAAAATTATCTCCCTACTCAACTTTACATCTTACGTTTCGGTACAGAAGCTAAAAAGACAAAAATTACCGACATCTTTTTTTTTTTTTTTTTTTTAATGCGAGGAAGAAGGAACCAAAGGCCATGAGCCCGCAGTAACAGTTCCCTCCAAGAGAAAAACAAAATACAATAGAGAGCCAAATTCAAGATCCGATCATTTTGAGATGCCTGGACACACTGCGTTTGAAAGACTGGAGATCATAGGCAGGAGGAAATACAGACAGAGGGAGACAGTTCCAGAGCTGACCTGTTGCATGAATGAAAGACTGGGAGTAACGGTTAACTCTTGCATTAGAGAGTTGGACAGAAAAGGGATGAGAGTTTGCTGCCAGACGGGTGCTACGCGCCCGTCGTAGAGGTGGAGGAATGCAAGCAGACAGTTCAGAGGAGCAGTGACCATTAAAGTAGCGATAGAAAAGAGATAAAGATGCAACAGTGCGGCGAAGAGACAGAGGTTGAAGGGAGTCAGTAAGAGGAGGAGAGTTAATGAGACGAAAAGCCTTTGACTCCACCCTATTGAGAAGAGCTGTATGTGGGGAGCCTCCCCACACATGAGAGTTGTACTCCACACAGGGGCGGATAAAACCCCTGTATAGAGTCAACAATTGTGCAGGGGTAAAGAAAGAGCGGAGTCGGCTTAGCACACCCAATCTCTTGGAAGCAGATTTTACAAGAGATGTAATATGATCTTTCCAAGATAAGTCCCGAGTAAATGAAACCCCAAGCATGTTCAAGGATGATGCAGGATTAATCTGAATATTATTAAACATTAGTGGGTATACCTGTGGAAGATTTTGTCGGGTTGATAGGTGTAAGAACTGAGTCTTAGAAGTATTAAAGACAACCATATTATTTTTACCCCAGTCAGAGATATGAGCCAAGTCAGACATTAGGTGTGCCATAGCCTCATCCCTTGTTTCTTGAAGTAACTGTTGAGATGGGCGTTGCGGGAACCGAATGGAAAGGTGAAGGGTGGAGTCATCAGCGTATGAGTGGATAGGGTTAGATGTACAGCTTAGAAGATCATTGATGAATAAAAGGAAGAGAGTTGGTGATAGGACAGAGCCCTGAGGAACACCACTGTTGATAGATCTAGGAGAAGAACGATGGCCGTCTACGACAGCAGCTATAGAACGACCAGAAAGGAAGCTAGCGATGAAGGTACAGATAGAAGGATAGAAACCGTAGGAGGGCAGTTTGGAAATTAAAGATTTATGCCAGACTCGATCGAAAGCCTTTGAGATGTCAAGTGCAATGGCAAAGCTTTCGCCAAAGTCCCGAAAGGAGGATGACCAGGAGTCTGAAAGGTAGGTGAGAAGATCGCCAGTGGAGCGTCCCTGACGGAACCCATACTGACGATCGGAAAGAAGGTTGTGATAGGAAAGATGCCTTAAAATTTTTTTATTAAGAATTGACTCGAAAACTTTTGAAATACAGGACGTTAAAGCAATTGGACGATAGTTGGAGGGTTGGGAGTGGTCACCCTTCTTTGGGACTGGTTGGGATGAACTTAAAAGAGAATTATCAAGGTACGACGAGCAGAATCAATCAATGAGGAAAATGCGTTAGCGAAATCTCTCATCAATTTTACATCCTCCATCTCTGTACAAAACCAAATGGCATAAAATTATCGACATGTAGATGAGATGCCCTGAGGTACCTGTCACATGCTCGCCTACCTTTGCCATCACATTTTTATTTTACACAGAAGATGAACAGAGGAAGGAAAAACAAATTGATTAAAAATAAATCCACACGTCAGGTGACAGGTGTTCTCCATTCATTAGCTGACCGTGAGGTGTGGAGTCTGCTGTTGTCGACGTTGGAACGTGAAGTGGGGAAAGAGAAGTTTTTTTGAAGTCTGAGTGAAATATGGAGTTGACTGGATAGATAGATAGATAGATGCACAGACAGACAGAGAGGCACACATATTGATAGACAGGAGATAAAAGGAATATTTCTGACGCACGAGCATGTTTTGTTTGTCACCAAGTTAGTTAAGCGTGAAATGTGCCGTCTGCTATTGTGAAATACTGAACTGACTAGATAGACAGATAGATATATAGATAGATAGACAGATAGAGAGGGGAATAAGAGGTGGCTGTTTCTGATGTGTGTTATGTGTGTCATCACGTTAGTTAAGCATGAACTGTGCCGTCTATTAGTGTCACTAGTCCAGGGAGGAAGGCGACTGAGGATATTTTTGAAGTGTGTGCGAAGTGTGGACCTAGATAGATAGACAGACAGGTAGACAGATAGATAGATAGATAGATAGACTGACTGATAGATTGTGGGGTATGAGGAAAGTGTATAATCCTGAGGTCCGTCTTCTGTTAATGTCGATGCTCGAGTCGAAAGGAAATAGCGAGGGATTAATTTCTGAAGTAAATGTGAAAGTGACTGGATGGATGGATGAATGGATGGATGGATGGATGAATGGATGGATGGATAGACAGAGATATCTAAGGGAATAAAGGGGAGGAGATATTTTTGAAGTGACTGAAATGTGGAATCGAGTGGATGGATGACTGGACTGATAGACGGATGGTTAGATAGTTGGATGAACGGATGGAAACATCGGAGTATTGGGGAGGAGATATTCTTAAAGTGAAATGTGGAAGTGATTGGATGGATGGATGGATGGTTAGAGGTAGACAGGTGGATAGACAGAAGTGTAAGAGAGGAGTATGTTTATTTGAAGTGTGTTTTTTCTTCTTCTGTCCTCAAGGTATTAAATCAGCTACAAAAGGGAAGGTGAAAATGTAGAAGTGATAGGACTGATGAACTGACGGAGACTGATAAGAGAGATATAAAAAGATTAAGACAAAGGGGAACGAGATATATTTCTGCAATGAGTATTTTTTAATATTCCACTGTTCTTTACGGTGAGGATGCAACTGGAAATGTGAATGTGAAATGTAGGCTATAATAGATGGATGGATTGAAGGATAGATAGACAGACAGAGACATAGACAGTGATAGACTGACAGACAGACAGATAAGTAGACATACAGACAGAAAGGGTTAGTAAGAGATATTTATGAAAGGTGTTTTATCTTTACCTGTCCTTCAGGGTATCAGCGCATTAGGAAAGGGGAATGTGAAGTATGAACTAGATTGGATGGAAGGATGGATGGATAAGAAGGAGAGATAGGGGGTTGACTGAATGACCAAAATATAACTGGAGGTGCAACTGCCAAGACAGATAAGGGGAAAATGAGGAATACAGTCTATCAATCTATTTTACTATCTATATGAGGGGCGTAAGCTAGAATTCTACAGCTGTCCCCACCATGAGAGGGTTCATGGTCGCAATATAACTCTAAGGCTTGTCACACCCACTTTCAGGCGAACAAAATTGTCTGGCGTTAGCTGAAATCCAAAAATAAAGTTGTTCCGCCCATGAAATTTTAATGATGACAGTATTAACATTCACGCTCCTATAACTCACTCCTAGCTGGATAAAGAACACTAGGCTTGTCCCAGCTATGAGAAAGTTAAGAATAAGAAATTTAATAAGCATGAGACACCGATGCAGACTCACTCCACAGCAAGACACTGTGAAATCTACGAACTCACAGCAAACGAATTAATACCATAGTTAGCCTTAAGAATTTTCTCTAACAGTATCAGGACTAAAACAATTTTCTGTCCGATTGTCAGCACCATTTTCCTCCTCTTCCTCCTCCTTGAAATGAGCCGTGCTTAGTCTACTCACTGCTGTTTATGGAGCGGGAAAACACATGCAAACAGGAGCAACTGTTAACAGGGTGTAAAGGGATAATGGGCAACAGGTACGCCTTGAATTCGGTGATATATATATCGATTTATTAAAGTTGGTGTGCCTGTCTATGTTCGAGGAAACTTGTTCTGTCATCCTGCTGCCGATACTCGTGACGTCACATCGCTTGGCTCCTCCTACTCTAAGATCAGCCAATACGAAGCGCGCCCATCACTCCCCTAGGCTCCGCCCATTGCAGTGGATGGGTGAGTGAGCGGATGGATGGATTTTTTTTATATTTTCAGACATAAAGTGTGGTTTCTGCTGCATATCCACCAACTATTACGCAATGTGGACTGGAGCAGGATTAACAGAGGTCATTCTAAAGGTAAAGTATATCCTCTGGTGAGAACGTGAGTTTAATGAAAAAAATGTTCTACCTATGTTTGTCTATCCATGGCTGTTCTATTATCTATTTACCCATCTATCTGTCTGTTAGTCTATCTATAGATCCATCGAACTCAGCCCATCGGTGTGTCCATCTATCTGTGTCCATCCATTAATCTATCTATTATTTATCTATCTGTCTATCAATCACTCTTACTATGAATCTTCCTCTTTATCATCAGTCTTTCTATTAATCTCTGCCTCTGTCTGTCTCTCCCTCTCTTTGTATCTATATCTATCTATCCATCTATCTATCTATCTATCTACCTATACTTGTATACACACACGAGTATATATTTAATGGGCTGAGGAAAGACTAAAACTGCGAGAAGGATTAAAAGAGTTAGTAAGAGGCCAACAATTTGACGAAGGGGTTTAGGAAGAGTTAATTATTATAGGAAGAGTTAATTATTATACGCAGCTTCAAGGACGTCAGCACAGGAGGCGAGGGTGAGGGGAGTGAGTGAGAGGGGAATGCGTGAGTGGGGAATGCGTGGAAGGGAAATGAGTGAGAGGGGAAAACATGAGCGGGAATGGGTGAGGGGGGAATGGGTGAGAGGGGAATGAGGGGTAGAGAATCAGTGTAAAAGAATGCGTGAAGCAGAATGAGTGATACGGAATGAATGGGGGAGAGTGGGTGACACAGAATGAATGAGAGGAAATGAAGGTGTGAGAGAGAGAGAGAGAGAGAGAGAGAGAGAGAGAGAGAGAGAGAGAGAGAGAGAGAGAAACCTAGTAAGGAAAGAAGAGTGAGAAAGAATGAAAGACTGAGCAAATGGGAATATGAGAAAATGAGTGAGTAGACGATAAAATGGAGAGAGAGAGAGAGAGAGAGAGAGAGAGAGAGAGAGAGAGAGAGTAATGTAAGCCGTATGAGTGAATATGAGAAAGTGAGTGAGTGAGAGAGACTCGTATCTCATGCATCCTCACGGAACATTAACAAAGGCTTCTGCCAGATTATAACCCCCCCCCCTTCTCTCTCTCTCTCTCTCTCTCTCTCTCTCTCTCTCTGTTTTACTGTCTTACCTGTCTCTCTTTCTCAGTAAATCTGTCTACCTATCTATCCATCTGTCTATCTGTCTAGCCATTTATCTACCCACCTACCAATCTATCTTTCTGTCTGTCTATCTATCTATCTATTCGTTAACCACACTTGAAATAGATGTATAATCCAATTACAAACGATCTCTCCTCCACTTTGCTTCACTCACCATTTTTATCCCCTCTCTCTCTCTCTCTCTCTCTCTCTCTCTCTCTCCCTCAGGCACTGCAATCTCACCCACTCTCTTCCTTTATTCGCCTCTCTCACTTTCTTCTTCGCTCTGGATTTTCTCATTTCCATCTTCCAAGAGTTTTCCCTGACTCTCTATTCGTCCTAGTTCCTTATTTTACTCTTCCAAATCTTATTCCCTCCTTATCATTTCCTCTTCCTTATCTTGCCCTTAAATTTAACTTCCTCCAGTCCTCTCATTTCCTTCTTCCCCTCCTACAGAAACGCTCGGGAAATTGGATGATGATGATGATGATGATGATGATGATGATGATGATGATGATGATGACTGTCTTCGTGCTGGTAATGGTGATGATGATGACTGTACTGATGATGGTGATGATGATGATGGTCTATGTTGATAATGATGATGATGATGATGGCTGTGTTCGTGTTGTTGATGATGTTGGTGATGATGATGATGATAATGATTGTGATGATGATGACTGGTTCGTGTTGTTGTTACCGCTGCTGCTGCTGCTGATGATGATGATGATGTCCCTCCTGTTGATTAGTTCAGTTAATACAATGACAGCTTTTTAATTAAGTATATTCTTGGGCAGGTGGTGGCCAGGTGCTGGAAAAATGGTCTGCTGCCTCAATGTATGCGCCTTCGATCCCATTAGGAAGAAGTGGTTAGTTGCATGATTTGAATTTCGTTAAAAAATAAATTGATCCTCACTAGACTCACGACCATGTCTTAAAAACGCCCAAGAGGTCAAATGTCAAGATCACAGGACAGGGTCAACTAAAAAAAACTTTGATCAGATGTAGTTCAAACTTGGTGGACAGGTCGAGGGTCAGGCATTACCGAAATATTCCCATTTTGGGCGCACTCAGTCGAAGGTCACCGTCACAGGGCAAAAGCAAATGTTCGGCCATTAAAACCAGACGATTTTCTTACGTTGAAATGGAACTCTTAGCCTGAAATGAAAGTGATTCCGTCTTTCCCTCTCTCTCTCTCTCTCTCTCTCTCTCTCTCTCTCTCCCACGTCCATTATCTCTCCTCCATTATCCCACTACACTACCTATCTCCATCAGCTGCCTGTCATGAATATTTTTATCCCATGAGACAAGCCGCCTACCCACCTGCATCACGCTTGTCTTTCATCTTACGTACTTACCTTCCCTCCCTCATCTTCCCTCTCTCTCTCCCGCTCTCCCTCACCTTCCCTTTCTCTCTCCCACACCTGCACTCTCCCTCTGCCACCCACTCACCTCTACCTCTCTCCCTAGTTACCTACACACCTGGCCTTACCTGCACTTCCCCCACCTACACTATCTTTGTCACACACTCACCTTCTCTACCTGTCTCCTTGCTTATCTACATACCTGGCCCCACCTACACTCTCCCTTTACCCTCTACCCTCCCCTTTCCCCATCCTTCCATCATCTCCACCTTCCTTCCTCCCAACTAATTTCCATACCTCGCTTAATACCTATCTTCTCCCTCGCTCCCTTCCATTCACCCACTTGTCCGCCTACTCAACAACCCTACCCTTTCTCCTACCTATTTACCTGCATACCTCCATCATTACCCTCTCCACCTGTCAATCTTTCACCTGTATGTATATTTTCTACAGGTGATATCGCACCTCTTATTATAATGGAAAAGAATTGAGATGCTGAAAGAGATAAGAAAAAGCGATAACCTTGGGAGACAAATTCAGAGAGAGATATTTATTCAAGGTAATGCCGAGTTTCCAATGTTTTTAGGATATTTGACTCATGGAACTACCGTATTATTTACAAGGTATTTCTTTTTTCACAACCGTGCATTTCTGTAAGTATGGCAGATTCTTACGTTTATTTTTGCATTTTTCAATTATTTCTGCAACTATACTATATTATTTACAATTATATCTCTGGAACTACCATTATTGCAATTACATTTCTGCAACAACCATTATTACAGCTATTATTTTTGCAACTACCATTACTGCAATTGTATTTCTGCAACTACCATTACCGCAACCATTATTTCTGGAACTACCACATATCATTGCAACTATATTTCCGCAACTACCATTATTGCAGCCATTATTTCTGCAACTACAATATGTTTTTGGAATTACCGTGAACCAGTCATTACTTTTGAAAATATCTGTATGTAAAGTTTAATAATCAGATACACTAAAATAAAGAGTAAGAAAAAAAATAACGTTAGAAGAATAACTAATGTATATAAATCTAAACAGGGTAACGTAAATTTCGACTAGTAATGAATATGAAATGATTTTATACGGCAGCAATTGTTTGAAAGTGAATCAGAATTTTGAACTAGCAAGAAATGGTATATATATAGATTAAAAGCGTTCTTGTTGGCGCGTGGGTGAGACTTAATTAAATGTATGTAGCGTCCAGAACTCATCCATTAAATATACATACA
The DNA here is from genome assembly GCF_032717465.1 of Coenobita brevimanus. Lineage (NCBI taxonomy): Eukaryota > Metazoa > Arthropoda > Malacostraca > Decapoda > Coenobitidae > Coenobita > Coenobita brevimanus. Next base: position 4,786,016 of record NC_137004.1, on the reverse strand, counting down.
CAGGATTATTTTTTTTATGCGCTAACCGAAGGCATGTGAAGGTGGAGTTACTATTTTCTCTATGTAAGAAAATGATAAAAGCCGAGTTATCATACTCTGACAAGCAGCTATTCAGGATGGGAGATTTACGTGTTTCTGTCATAAATGGTAAATGTAAAGGTGAGAGCTGATACCATAAGGCGCTTTGCCATAGTGCTCATTCTCGCCTTAGGCCTTTGAACCTGTGGCGGCTTTTTCACCCTCTCTTCTGGGATACACGGCCACTACAAGCAGATTACCACAGTTACTTCCCGTAGGCGTTACCTTAGTTACTCATCTTACCTGCCAATTAGCAACGTTTATGAACACCTGAATCTAGTACTGCTGACCACACAAGGATTTGAACCCCGGCACTATCGGACCAGCAGCTTCCTACTAACAATGCTACTAACTCGGCCACCGCTAGATGCTTTCGGGAAAACGTGACGTAGGTTCCGTAACAAAGCTCTTTCGTATTTAATTTTCGCCTTTCTGTGCTACTCTACCAGCGTCTAAGTTGGTAAATTTCCTGTGTGTTGTGTTCGTCCGATTAATCTTGGGAACGTGATTTTGATTTACACCCATCGCCAGGTCAACTCAGGATGGAAAATTTTGATCTTCAACACACTGTCACTCTCTTCTTTGACCCTACCTTGACATTGATTATCGACCTTTTTCAGCTTATTTCCCGTAGCTCTCTAGCAGAATATAGCAATACGACGGCTCTACATCCTTTTCATGGCACTTCTTCGTGACTAGCATCGTGTTCTTGTACTTCTCCTCTACCAACTAAGTATTCAAGATGGAGAGAGCAATTTTAGGCCAAGTTTGAGCAAGACGGGTATAGGAACCAATCTATAGCACTTAGAAAACACGCTTCATTTTACCACATTAGATCGACCAGAAGTAAAATAATAATAATAATAATAATAATAATAATAATAATAATAATAATAATAATAACAATAATAATAATAAAATAAAAACACTCCAATCTCCACTACACAAAAAATGCACACCAACAGGGGGGGTGTTCCACAAACAGCCTTCGCATGTTCCCACTTGGACACTAATATCCACCTTTTTTTTTTTTCACTGTTGCATACCCTGGAGATCACATTTGGAACCAGGGGTGATGGCGTCAGTAAAGTGTATTTATAAAGTGTCCGTGAGGCTAATGTGGGTGTAGTGAGAGACGCTTTAATGAATCTATCCTGGTCACACCCTAGAGAGACAGGTAGATAGATAGACAGATAGACAGATAGATAGATAGATGGATAGATATGAAATGGGTGGATAGACAGAGATGGATAAATTAAGAGACAGAAATAGAGAGATGGAGAGCAAGATAAAAGATTGGTGGCCAGACGAATGGATGGATGAATGAATAAAGACATAGTTAGAGAGAGAGAGAGAGAGAGAGAGAGAGAGAGAGAGAGAGGACAAATCAGAGTGACTATGAGAGTGAGTGAGGCTGCTATTCCCTGTACCTATGTTCGAGTTCCAGTCAGCTAAAACTATCTACCTATCTATCTATCTATCTATCTATCTATCTAAAGCACGCACTATAAATTAAACAAGACAATATTATGCTTTTTCTTGGAATATGCTAAAAGTTTGTGTTTATTAAGAAGCAAATTTCATACCTTTATATACAGGTGAGAATATAAGGTAACTCAATCTGCATTTTCCATTTTCTGTATTTTTCTTTCATTTCTTCACTCTGGTGTTCAAGATGCTTTCCCTATTAAAATACTGCTCTCTCTCTCTCTCTCTCTCTCTCTCTCTCTGTCGGTCTTTCTTCCACCCTTCCGACCACAACATCCCACCCGTTCCCAAGCTCATTCATTCCACCCTCATTCCTCCCTCCCACTCTCACCCATCCCACCCACTCCCAGTCCACCCATCCCACCATCTTAGTATTCCACCCAGTCCCACCCTCATCCATCCCACCCACTCCCACCCAGTCTTTGAAGCATCATCGTTCTCCTTCTCTTGACATTCACCAGACAAGAGACTGAAGCTTGCATATGACAGAGAGTGGGATGTGAGAGAGTGAGAGGGAGAAAGAGAGAGAGAGAATGAGAGACTGTTCCTTCAAAGAAAAAATGAAAACAAAATGACAGAGCTAAATTCAAGATATGTTCATTTTGAGATAACTGGACACACTGCATATAAAAGACTGGAGGTCATAGAATGTGGAAAATAAAGACGGAGGGAGACAGTTCCTGAGTTGACATGTTGCATACACGAAAAAGGGAAAGTAGCGGATATCTCTTGCATTTGAGTGGCAAAATTCTGTTTATAATAACTCATTTATCGCAAGAGTCCTCCCGTTAGGTACATGAAAATCGTCTGGAGGTGAAAAAAAAATAGAATAAATAAAAATAAAAGAAAATGAAAAATGAAAAAATGAAAAGAAGACTATTTTCTTGAGGAGGTGATGTCTACAAATACCTTAACTCCTTCAGTCCGATGACCCTACTACTACCACTACTGCTACTACTACTATTACTACTACAACAACAACTCCCACTACTACAACAAAAACAACAACAAAACTACTACTACTACTTCTACTAGTATTACTATTACTACCATTGCTACGACTACTACAAGAGCAACAGATACTACTACTAATACAACAACAACAACAACTACTACTACTACTACTATTGCTACTACTGCTGCAACTACTACAACTATTACTACTACTACTACAAATACTACCACTACTTTTACTACAACTGCTTCTGGTACATCTAACCCTTCCATTTACAAAACTTTCTTGAGCTAAAATAAAATCGGTGGGCGGATATCAGGAATAAGGAGGAAAAATAAGTCACCAAAGCACAGGAGTCAAGAAATGCATGAAAATTTTAGTAACTCCTGCCCGAGGTGTGTACGGAGGAAAAATATTTGAGGTCTCGAGGAAGGGCGGCTTGAAATAGAACGAAAATATAATGTTTGAGAATAACGACTCTCAGGGCAGGATGTATGAGAATAAACTGCCTAAAATAAAGTGTTTGAACAAAATTGTCTGAGAATTGTGTCCAAAAATATGTGAGGGTAAAATACTGGGAATTAAATGTATGAGAATAAAATGTAAAAAAAAAAAAACATACTATTTGGGAATTAGACATATAAGAATAAAATGACTGATAAAAATATGTCTGAGAGTAAATGTTTGAAAACAAAATATCAGAAAGCAATGACTGAGAAACGAACGCCTTAAAACAGTTGACAATAAAATTCGTTAAAATAAAATATGCTTAGAATAAATGTCTGAAAATAAAATGCTTTAGAATTAAGTGTTTCAAAATATAATGTTTAAGAATAATATGCTTGTAAAGAAAGGGAATAAGCTTTCTGAGAATAAAGTTTTTTTTTTTAAAGTAAGAATGAAGGAACCATAGGCCAGGAGCGCACATGACTTTTCCCTCAAAGAAAACCAAAAAAACAAGATAACAGAGAGCCAAATTCAAGATCCGTTCATTTCGAGATGCCTGGACACACTGCGTTTGAAAGACTGGAGATCATAGGAAGGAGGAAATACAGACAGAGGGAGACAGTTCCAGAGCTGACCTGCTGCATACATGAAGGACTGGGAGTAACGGTTAACTCTTGAAGTAATGAGCCTGACAGAAATGGGATGCGAGTTTGTTGCTAGACGGATGCTACGCGCCCGTAGAAGTGGTGGAGGGATGCAAGCAGACAGTTCAGAGGAGCAGTGACCATTGAAGCAGTGATAGAAGAGAGATAAAGATGCAACAGTGTGGCGAAGAGACAGATGTTGAAGGGAGCCAGTACGAGGAGGAGAGTTAATGAGACGAAAAGCCTTGAGAATATAGCGTTTCGATATATAACGTTTGGAATATAATATCAGTATAATGCTTAGAATTACAGCGCTTAGAAAAAAATATCTGAGAATTTTGTGGTTGAAAAAGTGTTTGGCAATGTTTAGCTGATAATGTTCAATAAGATAATGTTTGGATAATATTTAATAAAAAAAAAAATGTGAGTTCTCATGCGAGGGAAGCTGAGAATAAGGCAAAGGAGAAAATATAACTAGACATCGCATTTATATGGCTGGGTTAAGGCGGGTGAGAGAGAGTGTGAAAATGAGAAAATCAGAAGTGAGAAAGTGTAAAAATGTGAAAGTGAGAAGTGTGAAATTGGGAAAGTGAGAAAGTGTGAAAATGAGAAAGAGGTGTGAAAGTGAGAAAGTGTGAAAATGAGAAAATCAGAAGTGTGAAAATGAGAAAGTGAGAAAGTGTGAAAATAAGGAAGTCAGAAGTGTGAAAATGAGAAAGACAGAAGTGTGAAAATGAGAAAGTAAGAAGTGTGAAATTGGGAAAGTGAGAAAGGGTGAAAATGAGACAGAAGTGAGAAAGTGTGAAAATGAGAAAGTCAGAAGTGTGAAAATGAGAAAGTGTGAAAATGAGAAAGTGTGAAAATAAGGAAGTCAGAAGTGTGAAAATGAGAAAGACAGAAGTGTGAAAATGAGAAAGTCAGAAGTGTGAAAATGAGAAAGTCAGAAGTGTGAAATTGGGAAAGTGAGAAAGTGTGAAAATGAGACAGAAGTGTGAAACTGAGAAAGTGAGAAAGTGTGAAAATGAGAAAGTCAGAAGTGTGAAATTGAGAAAGTGAGACAAGTGTGACAATGAGAAAGACAGAAGTGTGAAATTGAGAAAGTGAGACAAGTGTGAAAATGAGAAAGACAGAAGTGTGAAAATGAGAAAAAGAGTAAGTGTGAAAGTGAGAAAGTGAAACAGAAAATGGAATCTGTGGAGAGGTAGAGCAATAAAGAGAAAAGCGAAATCTAAAGAACAAGGAACGAGGAGAAGTTATTAAGTACATAAATTTGAGAGAGAGAGAGAGAGAGAGAGAGAGAGAGCTGGGACTCCCTTAGCCTGTCTCTTTACTCTTTTCCATAACACATGAAACAACAATTTCGGAGATGAAAGAGAGTGTAGACAAAAAAGAAAGAGAGAAAGAGAGCAGTGTTGTCAAAAAAAGAGAGAAAGCACTGTGTTGGGGAAAAAGACAGCACAGCAATAGGTAGGCAAAAAGAGAGCCCTCAGAGTGTAAGGAAAAAATAGTGAGTATTGTGTGTGTGTGTGTGTGTGTGTGTGTGTGTGTGTGTGTGTGTGTGTGTGTGTGTGTGTGAGAGAGAGAGAGAGAGAGAGAGAGAGAGAGAGAGAGAGAGAGAGAGAATATGCTAAGTATAGGTAAAAAAATGTAGGTTATATTATGGGGAAAAAATTGCCTGTAGGGGAAAAAAAAAAAAAGAGCAGTGTTAAAAAGAATAAAAGAGAGAAAAAGAGTACTGTGTGTGTTGAGAAAAGAAAGTGCGTATGCAAAAAGAGAGAGCAGTGTTTGGGCAGAAAAGAGAGAGGAAAATACAAAGGACAGACAGGGAGAGGGACAGGAGGGGTAAGAAATAAAGAAAATAGGAGACAGGGAGAGCGACAGGAGGAGAAAGAAGTGAAGAAGAGAGGGAGGATCAAGGGGAAGAGGGAGGATCAAGGGGGAGAGGGAGGATGAAGGGGGAGAGGGAGGAGGGACAGGTGTGATGGGTACTGGAAGAAGGATGAGGGGTAAACATAAGAGGTATACACCCAAGCTGAATTAAATCGTCCGGTGGTAACAAGAATAAAACACAAGGAGGTGGGTTCAGAGAATGCAACACCCACGCCCATTAACTGGATAAAGGGGTCGAATATTTGACCTTCTCTGTGACCTTGACCTTCGACTTATTGCCCTGGAAATCGCCTCATTTACTTCTTGCCCGACTCTCAACTCTTCCGCCGAATCTGGTCCAAATTTGAGCAGAATTGTGTGAGTTGACCTTGTTCTGTGACCTCGATATTTGACCTATTGCTGTGACCTTGCCTTTTGACCTATTACTGCCAAAATCGAATATCTCTACGCTTGTCTTATCCTGAACCTTTCTGCGAAATTTGGTATAAATTGGACAGAAACCGTTTTAGTTGACCGTGTTATATGACTCTGACCTTTGACTTATTAAAAAAAAAAAAAAAAAAAGTGATTCTGAATCCATTCTCAACCTATTCACTAAATTTAACCACATCGGATCAAAACTGTTTTAGTTATTTTTTCACACTGATACACGGACCGAAATTTTGATCTTACCCCGTGTCCTTGACCTTTGAATGACTGTTTCTCCTCGTCTTGCCCTCAACACATCCATCTAAATTGGATAACTTCTGTATCAGTTGACTTTGGTAGGCCAATATTTTGCGCTAGCCCTTTGACCTTGACCTTTACTCTGTTGTCCTCAAAATCAATGGGTAAATTCACTGACTATCCCTATTCAGTTCTTCCACCAAGGATTGTTAAAATCTGATTACAATATTATTGTTTGAGTTATTTTTCTCTCTCTCTCTCTCTCTCTCTCTCTCTCTCTCTCTCTCTCTCTCACACACACACACACACACACACACACACACACACACACACACACACACACACACACACACACACACACACACACACACACACACACCGAGCAGAACATAATCCCCGCTCTCGCTTCGCTAGTGCGGGCCTGACAAGGGCAAACTCTTTTCAGTCAAAGTTAGCTGCATTTTCCCTTTATCTTTGCTGTCACACTAATCTGCATTCTCATCTTTACTTTGTCACACTAATCTGTATTTTCCCTTTGTAATTACTGTCTCACTAATCTGCATTTTCCTTAATCGTTACCATGTCACACTAAGCTGCATTTTTCCTTCCTACCAAGTGTGACTTTTTCTCTCATGCTCTCTCTCCCTCCCTTGCCGAAGTTTCCCCTCCCTCATGGCGTTATCATTAGTATCATTTTTCCAGCCAGGGTATCGATCGCTCTCTAATTTTGGTGTGCAAGTCCCTCCACTCCTTCCTTCCTCTGCCATTTCCTCCTCTCTTCTCATATTTTCTCTGCCGTCGGGTGCAATTTTCAACTTGGCCTAGTTTCTGTGTCATTTCAAGGTTTTCTGCATTGTCATTTTTTATTTTTTTTTATTTTTTTTTATTTTCAGTTTTCCTATTTTATGTGTAATTTCCGGGTTTTCTTCTTCTTTTTTTTTCTGTGTCATTTCCGCTTCTATTTTCTTTTGTCATCGAGTGCCATTCCTTTAACTATTTTTTTTCTTGTTCTCTCTACTTCCAAAATATTTGATGTCAAGCTTCCTATTCTTCCAGACTTCCTATTTTACACAGTTCCTCTAATCTATGCTTCATCTATTCCAGTTCCCTTTCTTTCAGCTCAATATTATCTTTCATCTCCCCTATCTTTATCATCCTGTTCTCCACTATCTTTCTTATTGACGCCTATGTTTACATTATCTTCCTCTCGTCCAGTCTTCCTATCCTGCTGTCTTCCACGCGTCGAATCTTCCAATCTTTTTCCAGTTACTTTATCAGTCACTCACTCAATTTTCTAATCCCTTTATCTTATCGTTCATTATTCCTACTGCATATTACCTTCGTCTTTCGGTCTTCCAGTATCACTAATTTCCAGCCAACTTACCTTCCAGCCACTCTTATCGGCCTGGTCCTTATCTTCCAGGCAAGCCATCATACTATCTTACTATCTTTCCAGTCACTCTTGTCAACCCCTTATCCCCTACTCCCCACCTCTATCTGTCAACCTTTCACCTTCTCTCCCCATCTGCCAGCCTTCCTTCCTCCCAACCATCCCATCTTCCAGTCTTCCAGTCACCTTATCTTCCAGTCTTCCCGTCACTTGGCTTTTCCATAGTCCAGCCATTTAATCTTCCAGTATTTCTTCCTTTATTAACCATCCAGTCACCCAATCTTACGGGTATCGAGTCACTCTATTCTCTAGCGTCTGCTCTTTCGGTAAATCTATCTTTCACCCACTTTTTTAATCTTCCATCCTCTCTTTTGTAACTATCTTATCTTAAATGTTCCGGCCTCCATCTTCTTACCACATTATATTCCATCTTCCATTCTTCCAGTCTTCCGGGTACCCTATTTTCTATTTCCAGATCTTCCAGCTCCCTTATCTCTTATCTCCCAATCTTCAGCAGCTGCCAATCTCCTTCTTTCATATCTCAACGTTGCCATTATCGACTCAACGGTATCCACTCCTCCCTTCCCTCTCCTACTGAGTCCCTTTCCCCTCTCTCTTACTCCTCCCCCTTACCTCCTCCCTTTCACAGGCCCCCCTTCCCCATCCCTACCCCCCCTTCTCTCGCTCAGTCCCCCTCTTCCTCCTTCAGTTCCATTCCCCCTCCAAGCCACTTCCAGCCCCTTCCCTCCGCCCTCTCTCTCTCTCTCTCTCTCTCCATCCCTCTGGCAACCTGATAGGCGTTGAAAATAGTTCGCTAAAGGGCGTCTCCTGTCGCTGTTCCTTCTCTCTCTGTCCTTTCTCTGTATCCCTCCTGAGATCTCTCTTTGTCTCTGTCTTTGGTTCCTTCTCCGCACCGTGTCAAAAATCTCTTGCGCTCTCTTTATCTGGCTGTCTGTCTCACTCACCAATGAGCAGTTAACTATAAATTACAAGAGTCATGTGCACAGTTGGAATATTGCTCACCCCTATGGAGTGGATGTGAGGAGGCTGACCTAAAATAAATGGTCAAAATTCAGAACAAGGCCCTAAGAATAATCAATAACCCTACTATTACAAACGAACCACCTCTCCTACAGGTAAGAAGGAATGTTGTCTTCCTTGCATTATTTTACAGATGATTTTATGGCAAATGCTCAGATGAAGCTGCATCCATTGTGCCGCCTCTCCACGCCTTCCCCGTGCTACAAGGGCATCTGGTAGCGCTCACGACTGGACTGCCACACTACCATATTGCAGAACCTCTATCTATCAGACCTCTTTTATTCCCCGGACCGTCACTCTTTGGTACTCGCCTCCCCAGATTGGTTTCCCCTCAAACTTCAACCTACAGCAACTCAAGTCCAATTCTTACCATTTTTATTTTTATTATTATTATTATTATTATTATTATTATTATTTGCGAATGGAGGACACCTGTAGTCTGGTGTATGGATTTTATTTTTCATTAATTTGTTTTCTTTATTCATCTTCTAAAAAAAGTCTTTATCTCTGCTTTCAACTGCTTTCCTCTTTATCATCTTCTACTCCTTCGTCTTTAACTCTTTTTGTGTTTTTACTTATTACATATTCTGGCTGCGTCTCACCTTTTTGCTCCTCGTTTTCTTTGCCTTTTCTTACGTCTCTCTCTCTGTCTGTCTGTCTGTCTGTCTGTCTGTCTGTCTCTCTCTCTCTCTCTCTCTCTCTCTCTCTCTCTCTCTTTCATTCCTTCTCTTTACTCCCTTCAACATCTCTCAGAACTAAAGTTTGCCAATCCATCAGTCTGTCTTTTTGTCTGTCTATCTGTCTCTGTCTTCCTGCCTGTCTGTTTACCGGTCTGTGTTTCTGTCTACCTATCTGTCTGCCTGTCTGTTCCTGTCTACCTGTCTATCTGTCTTTTTATCTATCTATCGGTCTGCTGAAAAATCGTTGAAAATAGATAAATGGGGAAAATAGGTTCATGGGGAATATAAGTCCATGGGGAAAATGGGTCCATGGGGAGAACAGGTCCATTGAAAAAAAAAGGTCCATGGGGAAAATAGGTCCATGGGGAAAATAGGTCCATGGGGAAAATAGGTCCATGGGGAAAATAGGTCCATGGGGAAAATAGGTCCATGGGGAAAATAGGTCCATGGGGAAAATAGGTCCATGGGGAAAATAGGTCCATGGGGAAAATAGGTCCATGGGGAAAAAAGGTCTATGGGGAAAAATGGCCCATGGGGAAAATAGGTCTATGGGGAAAAATGGTCCATGGGGAAAATAGGTCCATGGGGAAAATAGGTCCATGGGGAAAATAGGTCCATGGGGGAAATAGCCCAAGAATAGCTTCCTTATATAGCAGTTACTACACAAAAAATAGCCTTAAATAACTTCCTCATATAGTAATTACAAAAAAAAAAAGACTAAAAATTGCATCTCTACATAGCAATTATTACTCAAAAATATCCTCAAATAACTTCCTTATATACCAGCTATTATAAAAAAAAAATGGGCCAAGAATACTAACTAGCTTCCTTATATCGCATTAGTACTGAAAAATAGCCCCGAGAAAGAGTCCAAAAATAGCCCAAAACTAGCCCCCCCTCAAAAAAAATCACCCTCTCTATATAGCACTTATTACACAAAATTAGGCCAAGAATTACTTACTGAATTGTCACACACACACACACACACACACACACACACACACACACACACACACACACACACACACACACACACACATCCCGGGGTCGGTCTGTGTGTGGGAGATTTTCGTATTGGGGTCTGAAATAGGACTTGTGACTCGCAGACCGAAATAGCCTTCACCAGTTCCCCCAATCCTAAGGGACGTGAGCTGGCGACCTGACTTCACCCCACACACAATTCTGGACCTGGGTAAAGCACACGCACGCGCACACGCACACACACACACACACACACACACACACACACACACACACACACACACACACACACACACACACACACACACACAGATTTCCTGGGAAGGTGGGAGAACATGGGAATAAATGTAAAAGAAGTGAAAGACGAGAGATAAATACAGTAGAGAGAGAGAGAGAGAGAGAGAGAGAGAGAGAGAGAGAGAGAGAGAGAGAGAGAGAGAGAGAGAGAGAGAGCGAGAGAGAGCAAAGAAACACTAATGAGAAGGGAAGGGAAGGCTTTAACTGAAGGTGGGGGAACACGGGAATGGCTGGAAAAGGAGAAAGACTAGAAAGAAAGAGAAGAAAGAAAAGAAAAACAAGAGAAGAAGAAAACCACAAGAAAAGAGAAAAGAGAAAAAAGAGGAGGAAGACACGAAAGAGAGAAGGAGAAAAAAAAGTAGATTGAGGGAAAGATGGAAGTAAATAGAGACTGGTGAAAAGAAAGACGAAGAAGAGAGAAGAGGAGAAAGAGGGGATGATAAAAGCAGGCATAATGGAGAGGCAATAAGTGTGTCCTCCTTGATAGTCAGACGGACTCAAACGGGGGGGAGGGGGGGAGACCTCTATGTGTGGCTGACTCAACAAGATTTTATTCATAACTGACTATATCTGGCTATCTCTGACTCGGCCAATTACAAGTCCACACACACACACAGACACAGACACAGACACAGACACACACACACACACACACACACACACACACACACACACATCATACAAGTAATAAGAGAAAGCACAACATATCTATAATTCACAGAAGTCTACATCTTGAAATTGTTCAGTGAAGTTATTTGCGGTACCTACATGGTTATCACACAAGTATTACACTCATATTGGTTATTCTATCTATCTATTGCCAGACACCACAATCCCGCAAAGGGTGGCCATTTGACTCCGAGTTAGTTGTTTTACAGGGAGTATACAATGAAATTAATTGGTTTTGTCTGAGTCAGCAATTTCTGTAACTTGATACGAAGTGCAAAATGTGTTGTACGCGTCAACAAAACGCCTACGCAAGGTAAATAAATGTGTTTTCTTAATCAGTATAATGTATTCTATCATTTCACTAGGCTAAAGGTGGTTTGGGGGAGAACTGAAGTATCCCTAGGAGGCAGGACATCCACGTGCCATGACCTCCGTAGACCAGAGGTTAAAAAAAGAGACGCAGTGTGATATCGGCCCCGTCCTCTCGGGAAACGTCACACAGTTTCCTCATTAACTTTTACCCCCCCCGAGAGGTTATGGTGATACTGGAGGTCAGAAATGGTGCTGCTATGGTCAACTACACTATCTCTCAGGTAATTGGAGGTGTGTGAGAGGATCAAGACCATGTGGATTTATTGATGACTTCGGCGACATCATATTTTCCAAGATGCTGAGAATTATATAAGAAAGTTCTGATATGCAAATGATACACAGGTGAGTCAAAGGGCCCGTCAGGTAAGGAGGCTCCCTAACACCTCATCCTTAGTGATTTATGCCTGGATACGGTTGGTTAATATCTTTTTCCACGTTAGCCATGCAAAATGTGGCGAAATTAGAATGATTTAGGTAACACGGACAGTAAGGTGTAATAGACAAAACAAGCTGCTAAGGAAAAGGTGTTCGGGAGTTTCCTTAATCGACGGGAATACGAGCTAAGGAAAATGTTCAAAGCTCCACCAAGTTGCTCGAGACAGTTCATGATGTCAGTGTTTTTCGTTCTATCTTTAAAAACTTCGTATTATCAAGAACCCGTTTTCGTTCGACTTGGATTACAACTTCCCTTTAGGCTATTAGATGAAACTAATGGCATTATTTTCGGAGGCATTACTGGCTTCGTAGCACCGTTTCCATAGCGAATTAATTTACGTACTGAACCTTTTATTTCATCTTGATGTGCGTCACGAAAAGCTCTCACATTTACATCTCTCTTAGGGAAAGCTCTCTCACTCATACCTATTTTAAAGAAATTCTCTCTCTCTCTCTCTCTTTTCTCACCCATCCAGCTCTCCCGTAGTTCATCCTAACATCCTCGTCCCCTTAACCTTCGCTGTTCTTACCTTATCTAATTGTTCTTACCTAATTGTATCTTTACAGGAATGAGTCAAGCTCGTACTGTCCCGTGTCTTAAACCATATTTATCGTACATATCCTTAAATTTGTGAATTGTTTTGGCACACACTATTTCATTCGGTAGTGCATTCCAATGATCAATTGCTCTGTTTGGGAAACTGAATTTGCTTACGTCTTTATCACCTCTCTTCTTATGCAGTTTTTTGCAGTGTCCTCTTGCTGATGCTTCTCTATATGTTAAGTAATCATTTATGTCTATTTTCTCCTTCCCTGATATGCACTTATATAGCATTATCATGTCACGTCTTTTCCTTCTCTCCCGTAGTGTTGGTAGAGTCAGTTTATTTAGTCTTTCTTCGTAGCTTAGGTCCCTTAAGCTTGGTATCCATCTTGTAGCGGCCCGTTGAACTTTTTCTATCTTGTCTATGTGTTTTTTGAGATGAGGACTCCATTCTACTGATGCATATTCCAGGGCTGGTCTAATGAATGATGTTATTAGCCTTCTTAGCATGTCTTCATTTATGTATGTGAATGCTATTCTCATATTTGCAAGCAGTGTATACATGTTCCGTACCTTCTCGCTGATGTGGTCAGCCGGAGATGGTTTGTTATTGATAATCACACCTAGGTCCTTCTCTCTTTCTGATGTGTGTAGGGTTTTATTTCCTAACTTATAATCCCAATCAGGTCTTTTTCCACTTTTACCAAACTTGATTACATGACACTTGTCCACATTGAATTCCATTTGCCATGTATTACTCCATTCATGAAGTTTATTTAATTCTTCTTGTAGCTCTTTACAAGAGTCTGTGTTAGTAATTCTCCTTTGTATTTTTGCATCATCTGCAAACATATTCAGATAGCTCTCATTTCCAGTGTTCCTGTTTATATCATTTATATACACTAAAAACATGACTGGTGCCAGCACTGAACCCTGTGGTACTCCACTAGTCACTTCTTTCCATGACGAGTAGTTTCCTCTTAGTACTATTCTCATTTCTCTTTTTATGAGAAAATCTTGCATCCAACAAAACAGTTTGCCTCGAATTCCTTCTTGATGGTACAGTTTCCATAAAAGTCTTTGGTGTGGTACTGTGTCAAAAGCTTTCTTGAAATCTAAATAGATACTGTCCACCCATCCTTCTCTTTCCTGTATTGTGTTTGTTACTCTGTCATAGTAGCTCAACAGATTAGTAACATATGATTTTCCTTTTCTGAAACCAAAACTGTCTTTCTGTTATCATACTGTGTTCTTCTAGATGATTTACCCAAGCTTTTCTTATAAGCTTTTCTAATACCTTGCTTACAACACTGGTCAGTGATACCGGTCGGTAGCTGAGTGGATTTTGTCTATTTCCTTTCTTGAATAAGGGGACAATATTTGCTTTCTTCCAAATATCAGGTAGTTTACCTTGACTCAAGGATTTCTTGAAAATTAAAAATAATGGTTTACTTAACTCCTTTGCACATTCTCGTAGTACCCAACATGAAATTTCATCAGGACCACTTGCTTTTCCTCTGTCTAATTTACTTAACTCCTCCTGTATTACTTTTTCTGCTATTTGTATATCTGGTAGTATGTGTGGACATGCATGTTCCACATAGTCTCTTTCAAAAATTTTTTCTTTTGTAAAAACTAATTGGGAATTCTTATTTAGTGCTTCACAAATATCCTTCTCTTGCGTATAAGTGATTCCTCGTCCGTAATGGATTGTATTATATCTTTTACTTTGGTTTTGCTTCTGATGTAGCTGTAAAACAGCTTTGGTTGATCACTACTTTTATTTATTATATCCTCCTCAAAATGTTTTTGGGCTTCCCTCCTTATTCTTGTATAATCGTTTCTTGCCAGTTTGTAATTATTATACGCCCTTTCACTACTGTGTCTTCTGTATCTATTCCACAACAAATCTCATCTTTCTCTTGATCTTTTACATTCTGTATTGAACCATTTCTGTATTTTCTTATCTGCTTCTTTGTGCTGTGGGATGTACTTCTGGACTCCTATTTCATAAAATTCACAGAATTTTTTATATACAGCATTTAAATCTTGTCCTATAAGCTCATTTTCCCAATCAACTTCTAAGAAATACTTCTTTAGGTCTTGACAATTTCCCTTTTTATAGTTTAGGCTCTTTTTGTAACTTTCATTGCTGTTTACAATGTCATGCTATCCTGAAGTTGTAATTTAGTACTGCATGATCGCTTTTGCCGAGTGAAGGGTGATATATTAAACCGTCAATATCATTTTCTTGCCTAGTAAATATTAGATCTAGCACTGAAGGTACCATCGAGTCCTCTTTTTCTGGTGGTTTCCCTCACATGTTGCGTTAGGAAAAACTCTTGCACGAGATCCAGGAGCTTTTGGTCCCAACAGCTTTCTTGGCTGTGTGTGTGTGTGTGTGTGTGTGTGTGTGTGTGTCGTTCGCTCTGGAAGTGTCGTGACGTACAGACTCCAGGAAGTTATAGGTCTCTGTCTCTGTCTCTGTCTGTCTGTCTGTCTGTCTCTCTCTCTCTCTCTCTCTCTCTTTCTCTCTCTCTCTCTCTCTCTCCGAAAATTTTCAGGGGTAGATGACCGTCTTACCCCCCAGGTGGCACTCCAGTACAAAAAAAAAAAATAAATAAAATAAAAATAAAAATAAAAAATCCAACCACCTCTCAGGGATTCGAACCAATTTAACAGGTACATGTCAGGCCCTCCCACAGGCGCCTGAGACCACTAAGCCACCCGGAGTCGTTAATATTAGAGCCATGTGTACCCTTGATATGGATTGATAAACAGAAGAGGTGGGAGGGCGGAGATGGAGGGCGAGGATGAGAGGGAATATGATGATGATGAGAGAAAATTGGATGAAGAGAAGAAAATGAAGAGAAGATAGGGAAAGAGAAGAAGAAGAAGAAGAAGAAGAGGAGGAGGAGGAGGAGGAGGAGGAGGAGGAGCTGACACGGGAAGCACGAGGATGGAGGTAAAAACAAAGGAAGAAGTAGACGTTGGAGGAAAGGAGGGAGAAGGGTGGAGGGGGAGGGGGAAGGGGAGGGGGAGGAGAATTAAAGAGCGAGAAAGTTAAAGGGGTGGAGCCAGAGGACAGTAGACACCCCTCCCCCTTCCCCATCTCCCTTCCCGTTCCCTCCCCTCCTCCCCATCCCCATTCCCTCACCCTTCCTCCTCTTATCTCTCCATTCCTCCCTTCCCATCCTCCCCCTTCCCCCCACCCCATCCTTCCTCTCTCTTTCCTACGTCTTACTTCTCACTCCTCATTCCCTCCTCCCCCATATTCCTCTCCCCTTCCTCCCCCCACACCTCTCCCCTCACCTCATTCTCTCTCTCTTCCCTCCTCTCTTCTCCTTCCCCATGTCTCTTTCCTCCTCCTCCATACCCTTCCTTCCCCTCTTTCCCTCCTCCATATTTCCCATTTTCCTCCTCTCCTTTCCCATTTCCCCCTTCTCCTTTTTCCTCATTCTTCCCTCCTCATTCATCCTCCCTTATTCCTACACTACTGTCTTCATTTTCTTCACTCTGCATTCTCGTCCGTCCTTCATCCTTCCCTCATTTTCTATTGCTTGCCCTCATTCTTCTTCCTCTATTCATCATTCTTGTATTTTCCTTCATTCTCCTTCATTCTCTTTACTTTCTCCTCCTCCGCTCATCATTTCCTGTTTTCTTGTCTCAGTCTTCATTATTCTCCCTTCGTCTTCCTTCCCCCTTTCTCCCTTCTTCCTTATGCTTATCTTTTCATTCTCCCTCATTCTTCAGTCACCCTTCCTTCCTCTCTTCTTATCTCCTTTTTGATCCATGCTTATATTTCTCTCTCTCTCTCTCTCTCTCTCTCTCTCTCTCTCTCTCTCTCTCTCTCTCTCTCTCTCTCTCTCTCTCTCTCTCTCTGTAGTATTTTCCTTGCCTTATTTTTCAACCTTTCTCTCTCCCTTTTTCTCTCCTCAAATGTTTTTTTCTCATCTTCTTCCTCCTTCTTCCTTTTCTATTACGTCCTCTTCTTCCTCACTTTTCTTCTCTTCATTTACTTCTCTCTCTCTCTCTCTCTCTCTCTCTCTCTCTCTCTCTCTTCCTCTCCCCCCACTCTGTCCCTACCCTTTCTCATTATTCCCTCTCCCCATCGTTTCCCCTCTCTCTCTCCCCTCCCTCTTTCCCCTCTCCCCACTCTCCCTTCCTCTTCCTCTTTACTTATCTCCTCTTCAGTCTTTCCTCCTCCTCCCTCTTCATCTCATTATCCTTCTCTCTCACTTTCCCCTCTTCACCTCCCTCCTTCCCTCCAAAGTCTCTCCTCCTCCCCCTCTTCTCTCCTCTCCTCCCCCTCATTTTCCTTCCCCCCTCCCTGTCTCCTTCCAAGAAAGCACGTTTCGGTCCATTCCCATTTCGGCTACAGAATATTTACAATTCGCCGAAATGGTGGTGGTGCCCGAACCTGTCTCACTCACTACAGACCTGGCCTGTGTGTGTGTGTGTGTGTGTGTGTGTGTGTGTGTGTGTGTGTGTGTGTGTGTGTGTGTGTGTGTGTGTGTGTGTGTGAGAGTGTGTGTGTGTGTGTGTGTGTGTGTGTGTGTGTGTGTGTGTGTGTGTGTGTGTGTGTGTGTGTGTGTGTGTGTGTGTGTGTGTGTGTGTGTGTGTGTGTGTGTGTGTGTGTGTGTGTGTGTGTGTGTGTGTGTGTGTGTGTGTGTGTGTGTGTGTGTGTGTGTGTGTGTGTGTGTGTGTGTGTGTGTGTGTGTGTGTGTGTGTGTGTGTGTGTGTGTGTGTGTGTGTGTGTGTGTGTGTGTGTGTGTGTGTGTGTGTGTGTGTGTGTGTGTGTGTGTGTGTGTGTGTGTGTGTGTGTGTGTGTGTGTGTGTGTGTGTGTGTGTGTGTGTGTGTGTGTGTGTGTGTGTGTGTGTGTGTGTGTGAGAGAGAGAGAGAGAGAGAGAGAGAGAGAGAGAGAGAGAGAGAGAGAGAGAGGACTGGGTACAAAACTAAACAATCATAACATATTTAGTGAGATTGACATAATACTCTAGAGAACGTGTGTACTGATGTGGGGACGTTTCTAAATGATTGTGTGTGTGTGTGTGTGTGTGTGTGTGTGTGTGTGTGTGTGTGTGTGTGTGTGTGTGTGTGTGTGTGTGTGTGTGTGTGTGTGTGTGAGACGCCAGATATAAAAGGGGGAGTGGAAGGAAGAGAGTGTGGGTGGAGGGGCAGTGAGTGAGGATGGAGAGAGAGTGGATGTGGGTGAATTGACAGTGGGTGTGGGAGGAGGGACATTGGATGAGGGTGGAGGGACAGTGGATGAGGGTGGAGGAACAGATGGTGTGGGTGGAGAGAAAGTGGGTGGGGATGAGTGTGTGTGAGGGTGGAGAGACGGAGTGGGTGGATGAGGAGGGCACACGGGGCACAAGTGAAGTGGTTATTACTCCACTTCCCTCCACTCCGCAATGTGAAGTGGAATCGTGCAAATGGAATACTGTGTTTGTAGACTTGAGATTCTTGGTGTTCCTTGAGACATATACCTTGTTCCTTGAGATTCGAGTTATTCCTTCAACATACACCCTTCTACTCCTTGAGATTCGAGTTATTCCTTGAGACACATACACCTTACTCCTTGAGATTTGAGTTATTCCTTCAACATGCACCCTTTTGTTCCTTGAGATCTGAGTTATTCCTTCAACAAACACCCTGCTACTCCTTGAGATTCGAGTTATTCCTTCACCATACACCTTTCTACTCCTTGAGATTCGAGTTATTCCTTCAACATACACCCTTTTGTTCCTTGAGATTCGAGTTATTCCTTCAACATACACCCTTTTGTTCCTTGAGATTTGAGTTATTCCTTCAACAAACACCCTCCTACTCCTTGAGGTTCGAATTATTCCTTCAACATACACCCTTCTACTCCTTGAGATTCGAGTTATTCCTTCAACATACACCCTCTTGTTCCTTGTGATTCGTAATATTCATCTCCCTGATTCTCCCTACACTCACTCTCAGCTGAATAAAATCGTCTGTCATAAACTGTTAAGGAATACCAGAGTTATCCCTGGCATGAGAGGGGTTGATAATAGTAGGATCAATTCTTAAGGCTTTCATGACTCTATTTCTGTCTGTCTGTCTGTCTATCTGTCTCTGTCTGTCTGTCTGTCTGTCTATCTGTCTGCTGTCTGTCTGTCTGTCTCTCTCTCTCTCTCTCTCTCGCTCAGCTGAATAAAATCGTCTGGCAGTAGATGCAACGGGATACTACAATTAAAAGTATCAAGGGGGTTTTATTTATCTCCGGTGGCGGGGGGGAAGGATGGGTACCCAGGTATTCCCAGCGTGGCGTGAATGTAAATACAAGGCACTGTGAAGGAGAGCACGAAATCAGTCTCTAAAACAACCCCTTCATTTCGAGGACACGTCTTATTAATTCATGCTACATCCAGACGATTTCCTTCAGCTCTTAGAAGACATTAAGCAGTGAAAAGGTATGTGAAGTCTGTCTAACCCCTCCAGTTCAAAAAAATCTCTCTCTAAGCTCACAAAAAATCGTCTGGAGAAGAGAATATTAAGGTTAAAA
>NC_137004.1:4701906-4756906 GCF_032717465.1 Coenobita brevimanus | reverse complement strand
GAGGAAGACCAGGAGGAGGAAAAGGTTGACGAAGGGGAAGAGGTGAGAAGGGGGAAAACGGCCAAGGTGTCAGATCTCATTAGCGTATTTTGCTAGTCTTTTGATGCTTTCTGGGCGGCTAGCAGGGAGGAGGATTACACACAGGATTACACACAGGAAAGCAAACAGCAACAGACCTTATGGTCCTTTCGAGGCTGCTTGTTAGAGAAAACTATGACTACAAGATCTAACTCTACATGTTGAAGGATAAGGATAGTAAAGCAAGAAGGCTCCCCCAACCACCAAACCCTCCAGGAAAAAGTGAGAAAAACCACCATGCAGCATGGAAAAACTGACATGGAAATTTTATAGGAAACACTGGAAAGGAAAAGTCACATTCTATAATACTTTATCTATAAGCTACCCGACTGAGTAACCTGAAAGAGAAAGTAAACAAACAAAATAATAGTTACGGCATGACATTATAAACCGGTTACATTGAGTTAATGGGAAGTCTGTGGACATAACGTGGAAGCTACACACTGCACAGTGTGGATGTTTAGGGGTGGTGCAGCAGCCTTGCCTGGCGCTTTTAAGGTAGGCAGCAGTCAATCAGGCCCTAGCTCCGTTTGCTCCACTGAGACAAGGAACTCTCCCATGTGGGACAAGTACACAAGTTTCATCCTGAAGCAGTGACCCCTGGTACATTAAAAAAATCCCGATGGTGGTCACTTGACTAACAGGGACCCTCAGTGATCCACAGCCCATCACAGGTCGAATGTAAGAGTAGTGACCGTTAACTCAGGGTTATCTGTGCAGCTCCTAATCTGTGCTTATATTGCTTTCTTTGCGCTGGGGAGATTGAAAAGTATATAGGACGGGTGTCTT
Organism: Coenobita brevimanus; assembly: GCF_032717465.1. Taxonomy (NCBI): domain Eukaryota; kingdom Metazoa; phylum Arthropoda; class Malacostraca; order Decapoda; family Coenobitidae; genus Coenobita; species Coenobita brevimanus. Next base: position 4,756,039 of record NC_137004.1, on the reverse strand, counting down.
AGATAAAAGGGGACTGCACAGTGTGGATGTGCAATGCACAGAGTGGATGTTTAGGGGTGGTGCGGCAACCTTTCCTGGCGCTTTTTAGGTAGGCAGCAGTCAATCAGGCAATAGCTCCGTTCACTCCACTGAGACAAGGAACTCTCCGTGTGGGACAGTACACAAGTTTCATCCTGAAGCAGTGACCCCTGGTACATTAAAAAAATCCCGATGGTGGTCACCTGACTAACAGGGACCCTCAGTGATCCACATCCCATCACAGGTCGAAAGTAAAAGTAGTGACCGTTAACTCAGGGTTATCTGTGCAGATCCTAATCTGTGCTTACTGTATATTACCTCATTTGCTTTGGGTAAATCGAAAAACGTATAATGACGTGACGTGACGCTATGTTAAGTTTACGGGGTGTCCTGTAGACACGAGGGGACTGCACAGTGTGGATGTTTAGGGGTGGTGCGGCAGCCTCGCCTGGCGCTTTTAAGATAGGCAGCAGTCAATCAGGCCCTAGCTCCGTTCAATCCACTGAGACAGGGAACTCTCCCATATGGGACATGTACACAAGTTTCATCCTGAAGCAGTGACCCCTGGTACATTAAAAAAAATCCCGATGGTGGTCACTTCACTAACATGGACCCTCAGTGATCCACAGCCCATCACAGGTCGAAAGTAAGAGTGGTGACCGTTAACTCAGGGTTATCTGTGCAGATCCTAATCTGTGCTTATATTGCTTTCTTTGCACCGAATAAATTGAAAATGTATAATATCGTGACGCAACACTATGTACGGGTACATTGTTTACGGGGTGTCTTGTAGACTGAAGGGGCATGAAGGAGGAGGAGGAGGAGGAAGAGGAGGAGGAAGAAGAGGAGGAGGAGGAAAAAAAGAGAAGAGAGGAATGGGAGAAGAGGGAAAAGGAAAAAAGAGACAGGAAGAGGAGGAAAAAGGAGAAAAAAAAGGAAAGGAAGAGACTGTCAGCTGAAAAGAGACAGTAACGGTGATGAGAAGGGAGAGAGAAGAGGAAAAGAGAGAATAGGAGGAAGAGGGAAAAGGGAAGGGAAAAAACAAGTGAACATGAGGAAAGAAGGAGGAGAGAGAACGGAGAAGAGAGAGGAGGAAAGAGAGAGAAGGATAAAGAGATAAGGAGAAAGAGGGGGAGTGAAGAAGGAAGAGAGAGAAGAGAGGGAGTGAGGGGAAGAGAGAAGAGAGAGAAAAAGAAAATGGGAATAGGAAAAAAAGGAGAGACGGAATGAGAAAGGGAAACAGAAGAAGCAGATGAGAGAGAGAGAGAGAGAGAGAGAGAGAGAGAGAGAGAGAGAGAGAGAGATGACGAGTGACAGCAGGAAGAGGGAAAGACAGGGACAGGAGAGAAAAAGGTTCGGGAAGAAGGGAGAGGAGGGAAGGAGGGAGGAAAGGAGATAAAAAAATGGAGAGAAGATAGGAAAATTTAAGAGTGACTAAGGAAAATAAGTAAATTGTTGTCCAGGATAAGGGAAAGTTAGTGGATTTTACCTGTCTTTTGATGGTGACTGTCCTCGCCTTTCCCTCCTTCCTTCTCTTTCCTTTCCTCCGTATTTTCCCTCTCTCCCTCCTTCTCCCTGCTCTTCTATTTTCCTTCCTTCCCTCTCTTTCCCTCTTTCTGTTCGTCCCCCATTTTCATTCTTTCCCTTTTTCCCTCTCTTCTTCCTTCTCTTTGTTCTTCCAATCTTCCTTCCCCCTCTCTTGCTTTCCTCTCTTTTTCCTTCTTTCCTTCCTTCTCTCTGCACTTCTCCCATCTTCCTTCCCTCTCTCTTGCCTTTCCTCGTCCTTATTCCTCTCACCCTCATTCTCTCTCACGCTTCTCTCACATCCCTATCCTCTCTCTCTCTCTCTCTCTCTCTCTCTCTGGCCTTTCCTCACTCATTTTCCCTGTCTTCTTCCTTCTCTCCTATCCTTATTTTCATCTCATGGAATCAGATAACAATATCTGAGTCTTCCCTACCTTGAGTCTTCTTTCATCTTCTCCCCTTCCCCTTCTTTCACCTTCTTTCCTCCCCTGCTTCCCTCCCATTTTCATCCCTCCTTTCCTTCCACCTTCCCTACCTTCCTACTCACCTCTTTCTCCCTCCCTCCCTCTCCCCTTGCCTATCATGTTCCCATCCTCTCGACCTTTCTCTCCCCCAGTTCTTCACTCCCTCCTTCCCTCTTCTTACCTCTTGATCCCTCCCTCTCTCTCTCTCTCTCTCCCTATTTCGTCTCTCCTCGCTTCTTCCCTCCCGTCTCTCTCTCTCTCTCTCTCTCTCTCTCTCCAAGGCAGCCTTACATAATCAGTCCAAAACAATTAATAAAAACCAATAAAAAATACACCGACAAAAATACACCAGCAAATAAAACACAAAAATACACTCCCAAAAATACACCCCCCAAAATACACTCCCAAAATACACCCCCCAAAATACACCCCCCCAAAATACACCCCCCAAAATACACCCGCAAAATACACCCCCAAAATACACCCCCCAAAATACACCTCCCATAATACACCCCCCAAAATAAACCCCCCAAAATACACCCCCCAAAATACACCCCCAAAATACACCCACATTAGGCCTGGGAATTACTGTATATATATAAAACGAACCCTGATACATATATTGAGAGTTAATTGCTACATTATACACACAAATTTCATGCACCGGTAAACAACTCTATATTCACACTGCCCACACACACACACGCACGCAAGCCGCACGCACACACAAACATATGCACGCTCACACACAATCGCACTCATAATCACATTCTCTCTCTCTCTCACACACACACACATACCAAAAATGTACACAGCCTATACATACATGAATACATTATACTTACACACGCGCCCCTCTCCCACGGCCAGGTGCCATACTACCTGAAAATAGAGTTCTGAATTTATAATGTTGCAAAAAATAAAATAAAAAAATTAATAAATAAATTAATACATAAAATAAAGTCATACGCATCATGCCTAAAATTAAGCCTCATTAGAGCTGTGATTTGCATAGCCAGGATTATTTATTTTAATTATGGGAATCTAAATTAGTCTCCCCCTCTCCTCCGTTTTCCTTATTATTCTGATTTCCTGTTTTCGTTTCTCTTCTCTTTTCCTTTTTCATCCCGTCTCCTCTACTCTCTGTCATTTTAGTTACTGTTTCCTATTCTCTTCTCTTCTCCCCCCATCGTTTTAATTGCTCCTTTCTCTTCTCTTCCTTCATCTTCTCTTCTCTCCCCGTTCTTTTATTTTCTCTTTTCTCTTCTCTTCTCCATGTAATTTTCTTAATTTTTTTCTCTTCTCCTCTTCTTTTCTCCTCTCTTATCCCTATTGCCTTCCCTTCCCTCTTCTCTTCTCTTTTAGTCTCCTCTCCATATAATTTTCTTTACTTTTCTCTTCTCGTCTCCTGTCCCTATTGCTTTCCTTTCTCTCTTCTCTTTTCTTCTCCATCTTCTACATATTTTCTCCCCATCACTTGTATTCTGTTTTCTCTTCGTTATCTCCTATTTCCCTTTTCTCTCTTCTACCTTCCCCCTCCTCATCCCTTGTCTCCTGTCCTCTCTCCTCAACCCCTCACTTGCCTCCTCTCTTCTCCATCTTCTCTCCACTCCTCTCTTCCATTTACAGACAGGAAAGAGAGAGCATTATATTTCTAAAGAGAGGAAGAGAGGAGATGAATGCAAAGTAATTATGAGGAAGGAAAAAAGGAGAACAGGAAAAAAAAAAAAAGAGGAAACAGAGGGTGGTAAAGAGAGGAAAAAGAGGGAAAAAGAGAAATAATGAAAGAGAGAAGAGGAAGAGATGAAAAGAGAGTATATAGAGAGGAGGAAGAAAGAGCTAATTAAAGAGAGGAAGAAAGGAGAAGTAGAGAGTGTATCAAAGGAGAAAGGCGAAAGGAAGAGAGAGAGAAGGGAAGCAGAGAGAGAAAGGGAGAGTAGGAACGGAGGGAGAAAAGAGATGATTGCACAGAAAAAGAGCAGAGAAGAAGAGAAGAGATGGGGAGAGGAGAGGAAAGGAGGGAAGAAGAGAGGAGAGGAGAGGAGAGGGAAAAAGAGATGAAGAGAAGGGATGCAGGGAAGTAAAAGAGAGAAGAGATGCTTATTTTAAGGGATGAAGAAGAGCGAGGGAAGAAGAGAGAAACAGTTGTAAAGAGAGGAGTAGAGGAGAAGCAGAGAAGAGAGATGAAGAGAGGAAGAGAAAGGATAAAATCAAGGGAGGAAAGGAAGAGAGGGAGGACTGAAAAGCAAGTGGAGGAAAAATGAGGAATAATGAGAGAGAGAGAGAGAGAGAGAGAGAGAGAGAGAGAGAGAGAGAGAGAAAGAAAGAAAACCCGGCGCCATTTAGGAAATTAAGTTACTGAGGATAGGTTGCCCCCTGATTGGAGAGAGAGAGAGAGAGAGAGAGAGAGAGAGAGAGAGACAGACAGACAGACAGACAGAGAGGAAGAGAGGAAAGGGGGGAGAAGGGAGAAAAGAGAAGGGGAGAGGAGAATTGGGAGAAAAATTAAGTTTGTGAGGATAGGTTACTTTCTGATTGACTTTGGAGAGAGAAGAGAGTGAGGAGAAGAGGATGAGGAGAGGAATGGGAGGAGAGGAATGGGAGGAGAGGAAGGGATGGGGAGAGGAATGGGAGGAGAGGAAGGGATGGGGAGGAGAGAACGGAGGAAGGAAAATAGGGGAAGGAAATGAAGTTACTGAGGATAGGTCACCGCCTGAAGGAGTTTGAGACTAGGGAAGTGAGAGAGGGAGGGAGGGGAGGAGAGGAAGGAAGAGGAAGGAGAGAAAAGGAAGGGAGAAGGAGGAAGAGAGAGGGAGGAAGGGGAGGAGAAGGGAGAGGGAGGAAGAGGAGGACAGGAAGAGGAGGAGAGGAAGGGGTGGGAAGTAAGGAAGGAAGAAATGAGGAGAGGAAGGTGAGCTGATAAGTGAGAAAGGAAGAAAAAGAGGAGAGAAAGGGAATGAGAAAAAGAGGAAGGGAGGAAGCGAAAAGAGACAGAAGTGGGAAAGGGAAGAGGGATGGAAAAGGAAGGGAGAAGGGGAAGGAAGGAAGGGATTGGGAATAGATGGGGAGAAGCGAAAGCAAAGGGGAGGAAGGAAAGGATGGGGAGGAGGAGTCAAATGGAAGGGAGAAAGGGAGGAGGGAGCGACAGGAAAGGGAGGAGGGAAGGAAGAGGAAGAGGGGGGAGGGGAAGAAGATACGTTACCTATTGATTGACTTGGGGAGGGGGAGGGGAAGAGGAAGAAGGGGAGGAAAAGGAAAAAGGGAGGGAGGAGAAGAAAGGAATGGAGGACAAGGAGAATGAAAGAGAAAAAGGAAAGATGAGAGAAGAGAAGGAAAGGGAAAGGAAGTGGAGAGTGGTAGAAAAAGGAGAGAGAGAGAGAGAGAGAGAGAGAGAGAGAGAATCAGCGAGCAACGGATAAAAAAAAATGGAAGGAGGAGGGGTTAATGACTGGAGAGAGAGAGAGAGAGAGAGAGAGAGAGAGAAAAGGAACAGGAAAAGATGTGGGGTGAGGGAAAATCAGGAGTAAAGGAGAGGAGATGGAGGAGGAGGAGGAGCAACAGAGAGAGGAGGAAAAGAGAGAAAGGTTAGGAAAAAGGAAGGAAGGAAGGAAAGGGTAAGAAGGAGGGGATGAACGAGACAGGGATGGTATGGAAAGGAGAAGGGAGGGATGAAAGAAGGAGAAAAGGTGGAGGGGCGTGGCAGGGAGGGAGGAAGGAAGAGGTGAGGCAGGGATAGGAGAGGCACGAGGGGTAAGGGAGGTAGGAAGGGGTGAGGCAGGAAAAGGGAGGCAGGGAGGGGTGAGGCAGGAGGGGTACGGCAGGTAGGAAGGGGTGAGGCAGGAGGGGTAAGGCAGGAAGGAAGGGGTGAAGCAGGAAGGGGTGATGCAGGGAGTGGTAAGGCAGGAAGGGGTGAGGCAGTGAGTGGAGAGGCAGGGAGGAAAAAGGCGGCAAAGGGTGAGGCAGGAAGGAGTGAGGCAGGGAGGGAGGGAGGCAGGGAGGGAGGCAGGGTGAGCGGCCATATATTGCCTATAAATGACAAAATTGATCGACAGGGTTCAGTTTGGAGGGGGGGGGAGCGGAGGGGGGGGAGGGGAGGGGGTAAAGAGGGGAGAGGAGAGAAGGGAAGAGTGGGAGGGGGAGGGGGAGAGGGAGAGGGGAGGAAAAGGTAGGGATGACAGGGAGAAAGGGGGGGAAGGAAGGGGTGGGTAAGGCAGAGGGAATGGGGAGGTGGAGGAGAGCGAAAGGGAGAAGAGGGATGAGGGAGGGATAGCTGATGAGAGGGAGAGGAAGCTGAGAGGAACTGGAGGCAGAAGATGACAGGGATTGAAGAGAGAGAGAGAGAGAGAGAGAGAGAGAGAGATTTGAAAAGGCAGAGAATGAGGAAAAGATTGCGAAGAGAGAAGAGTGAGGGAGGGAAGGAAGAAAGGTGGGGGTGGGAAGGGAAGGAAGGAAGGAGGGGGTGGGAAGGGAAGGAAGGAAGGAGGGGTGGGAAGGAAGGAAGGAGGGGGTGGGATGGAAGGAAGGAAGGAGGGGGTGGGAAGGAAGGAAGGAAGGAGGGGGGAGGAAGGAAGGAGGGGGTGGGAAGGAAGGAAGGAAGGAGGGGGTGGGAAGGAAGGAAGGAAGGAGGGGATGGGAAGGAAGGAAGGAAGGAGGGGGTGGGAAGGAAGGAAGGAAGGAGGGGGTGGGAAGGAAGGAAGGAAGGAGGGGGTGGGAAGGAAAGAAGGAAGGAGGGGGTGGGAAGGAAGGAAGGAAGGAGGGGGTGGGAGGGGAGGAAGGGAGGAAGGAAGGAAGGAAGGAAGGAGGGGGTGGGAAGGGAGGAAGGAAGGAGGGGGTGGGAAGGAAGGAAGGAAGGAGGGGGTGGGAAGGGAGGAAGGAAGGAGGGGGTGGGAAGGAAGGAAGGAAGGAGGGGGTGGGAGGGGAGGAAGGAAGGAAGGAGGGGGTGGGAGGGGAGGAAGGAAGGAAGGAAGGAGGGGGTGGGAGGGAAGGAAGGAAGGAGGGAGTGGAAAGAGAGAGAGGAAGGGAGGTTGATTAGAAACTATGAGAGTGAGGAAGGGAATGTGGGGAAAAAAAATAAGGAAGAAGGAAGGAAAGGAGGAAGGGAAAGTAGAGAGAGAGAGAGAGAGAGAGAGAGAGAGAGAGAGAGGGTATGTAAGCATGGAAGAAAGGTTCATGAGCAGACAAACCGTAAATAACCAAACATCTAGAGACAGCATCCTCTCTCTCTCTCTCTCTTCAGCTTTATCTTCCCTCGCTGGTTTTATGATGATGATGAGTTGTTATCTTCGTGTTCCTGAAGGACTCGTGGCAAATATTTTTAGCGATTTATTTCACCTGATTACACATTATCATTCTTTTGTAAGTTATGTATATCGTTTTAACATCGACGTATTTTTAACAATAAACAAGAGACTGAAGTGTAATGTGCGGAATAAATCGCTAAGGAAGAAGTGCAACACAATTTCCGCAGGCACTTAAAATACAACTCTATGGACTCCCCCACCCAAGATCCGAACCCGCGTCCTACACGTATCACCTCCAAGCGTTCAACCACACGAGGGACTCAAAAATATTATGTACAGCTACGGACAGTAATTTCGATCCCACGTTTTAGTCGAACAATTCTGAAACTCGTACGAAGCATTCTGGAAAAGTTGTTAAATCGCCATAGTGGGTTGCAAAAGTCATCGCTCACTATCGCACTATTTATCGTTAAGTGGCTCGATATTTACGTCCGCGACTGTACAGTACTTCTCCCCATCCCCACGACCCTTCATGTGGCCAGGGACAGTGCGTAACCCCTTCAGTCCGATGGCCCCTTTTTCCCCTCGCTACCACCAGACGATTTTCCTCAACGCTGGTAATGAAGGGGTTAATGAAGGCTATATCTAACCCCTCCAGCTTGAAAATTATCTCTACGCTGAACAAAATCGTCTGGAAGTAACTCAAAGGAAGTCTACGAGGATCTTAACTTCCTTGATATGATTTTACTTATATTATTTATTTTTTTGGTTTATTCTTGCTCGCACCAGACTATTTTACTCAACACAGGAAGGAGGCTCTCGTACTGAAGGGGTAATAGGAAGCTCTAAGCCCAACCCCACCTGTTCGAAAGGCTCACCAAAGTCAACGAGACAATCTGAAAGCTGTGTCTGAGCTCTCCAGTTCGAACACTCTCCCCAAAGACAAGTTAGAATGAAGGCTGTACTTAAACTCTCCGAAGGCAAGTTGGAATGGAGGTTGTTCTTGATCTCTCCTGAGGTAAGTCAGAAGGAAGGAGGTCTCTAACTTCTCCACATCAAGAGGTCTCTCCAAAGGGTAGTTAGCATTTGACCTCTTCGGTTCGGCAAGTCTCCTCAGTGCAAGATAGCCCTTGTAATAACTGCAGCAATAAATATACATGGCGTCCCAGAGCTTAAGGAGTTCAGTGCACGCCAATGACATTCTCCATCCAATGCACTTAGTGGGGAACAATTAGTTTTACTGAGAGCAATTTCCTTTATGAGCTGCAATTGAGAGCGCAATAAAACAGGATCCAATGCACTTAAACCCTCTCTCTCAGATGGTTTAGTTTATACATTACTCAAAAGGAAATTGATTTACTACATGGGCGTGGTGTCAGACTCAACCCATCCAATAAACTCAGCTCAGATAAAAAATTAATTCACCTGTGTTGCTCGCATATAAATACACGAATCTAACTATAAGCTTGCCCTGTGACCTTGACCTTTGATTGCTTGAGCCTTAACATTTCCACTAAGCTCGATCTAAATTGGATCCGTGCTCTTTAAACTGGCCTTGCTACGAAAAAATCTGAACTAGCCTTGCAACCCTGATATTCCTACTGTTCTATAAAAAAAAAAAAAAAAAAAAAAAAAAGACTGATCCTCGACTCTTCCTCCAAGTTTGGTTAAAATCAGATTAAAACTTTTGATTCTCTCTCTCTCTCTCTCTCTCTCTCACACACACACACACACACACACACACACACACACACACACACACACACACACACACACACCATCCCTCAAATGGAAGACGATGGGCTACAAGAGGTCAACTATCAACAACATCATTCAAAACGACTAATCTCTACGGAGCTCCTTCACTTAGGCAAATTAAGTCACTGATATACCTGAGTAATTTCCTTTGTGCCATATCAAGTCATTTGCCCCACGGGAGTTATTTCGCTAATGTCGACGTCATTGGTCAATTACAGGTTATTTCACTAATGCAGTCACTCTCCCAAGGTTCCTATATGATGGTCATTACCTGCATGATTAGGTGCGTGCATCAGGTAACGAGTTTTGTTATAGTTCCTACGCTGTGATGAAGGCCATATTTTATCTGCTCAGTTTTTTTCTTCTGCATTCTTACTTTCTTCTTTCCTTCAGACTTTTTCAGTTTGGCCCCACTCCTTCATCACAAGTTAATTACAAATCTTTTACAATTTTCCCTTTGACAAATAGCCCCAGATACCTACACCGTGTTTTGGATTTAGGCCTTTTAGAGTTCCTTAAGGTGCCATAAGTCAAACCATACAGACACATTTAGTGAAATCTGGTAACACGAATCTGCAGCTTTAACAACTTTTGCGAGGAGGGGTGGAGACAATCACCTCTTTGAGCCCTAGAACTTTTTTTTTTTTTTTTTAGATCATCCTGCATACCACTGGGAATACTGGGAGTCTTAAAGTTTTCATTTCAGTGTTATATCTTCTCACTTCACCCACGTGCGGAGGGCTAAGGCGCATTTTACGGTTCGGTGTGTGTGTGTGTGTGTGTGTGTGTGTGTGAACAATACAACCCCACCATTTCTCAAGCAATTTAGATCAAACTTGGCGGAAAGGTTATGGAACAGGAAAGGAAGAAACGATTAAATAATAAGACAAATCGGTATAAGGAGAAGACCACATGACAAGGTAAGAAAATTCGTCCCTTTGAACAACTGGGCAGGCGCAGGCGTTGCTGCTCCCCTTTGTCTCTACTGAACAGGAATTTAGTCTGGTAGCTCCTTAATTCCGATAAAAGCGAATTCCGGTCTATTGAAGTCCGTTATATCGAGGTTTTACTGTATTTTATTTCACCTGAGGAAAACGCCTCCTCGTGAAAATCTTAAGAAAAGCGATAAGATTAAGGGTCAATTTCTAAGTAGCTTTGGAGATTTCGCAACACATGGTTCTTAGCGACTTATTCAGAAAAATCCAAGCATCGAAATTTTTAACTCTGGATACGACTGACGTCCTTATTTATTAACCTATTTATCTCTTTATTTATTCACTTATTTATTTATTTATTTATTTTTTTTTGCTTATTATTATACACAATTTAAAGACTCTCATATATAGAAGGGGTATATTTTGGCTATGATTTGTATTCTCGTCGGTTACGAAAGCTTCTAACACCTTCTTTTTAGTGATTTATTTTTGGATATGCGTAGTTAATATCCTTTTGTATGATATAGTCTGGTGATACTGGAAGGATCTGTTTAACATAGATGATGACAATAAGGCGAAATAGACAAAATAAATTGCTTAGGAAAAGGTGTTAGGGAGCTTCCTTAATCAACGAGAACACCTGTCTGTATCAATTTCCGGTCAAGCAGTGTATCTTAAGGGGAATAAAATCGTCTTGAGGGATAAAACAATTCGCCTTCAGCACTTCAAGACTCAAGAATTCTGTGTTTCATTCCAGCCTTCCACGGACGATTTTATTAAACCCCTAGAAGGCCACAGAGGCGAAGAACTGAGTAACTCCTTCCAAGACATACGATAAGAAATAAAAACTCCAAATATGTGTTCTTATGGTCCTAGAGTCGTTTGAAGGTGAGCAAGTGGATTGGAGGATTAATCTACCCTTTTCCCGCCGTCCACCATTCTTTCAGGGGATAGGGGGGAGTTGAGGGATGTTTGTATTACCGTGTAGAGGCAGTGGCTATTTGGATGCCACCACGTGAAGGCGCCCCTCTCTAGCACCTCATATATCAGAGGGATGGTACGGTGTTTCTTCCATGCTCACGATGTCAATTATTTTCGGCAAAACTATAGTGTGTTTACTCCAACCTGACAAGACTCTTATCCCCTTTCAGCTTGATGGATAAGTGTTGTGACTCTTGAGGGCTAATTTAACTAGTAACCAAGGAGATTCATTCCTATCTCATTACTAAAACTCACTCCTAACCCCTTTCAGCTCGGTTAGTAGCCAGGTAGAGTCAGATTGGAGTGACGGCTTTACTAGTAACCAAGGAGACTCATTTCCTACCTCATAGCTAAGACTTACGACTTAGTACTCATAACAGCCTAACAATTTTTCTACCTACCTACCTACCTGCCTACATGATGATCTTCCTACCTTCTATCCAACTGACCTACCTACTTACCTACCTGTCATCAGTACCAGTCTACCGACCTGCCTACTTACCTGCCTACCTGTCTGCCAAGCTACCTAACCACCTACCTACCTACTTACCTACCTACCTGAATACATTACTTCCCTCTTACATAACTGAGGAGGGGGGGACAACTTCAGCCTGCAGTCTACTGGGTTCGCATTTAGATGAAACTGGGGTTCTAACTAATACTACCTACCTACACATATACATAAATATCTATCAACGCGTCTACTTACATAAATACATAGGTACATACTGAACCGTCTACCTACCTACTTACCTATTAACCAACTGACATTTCATAATCAGTCTACCTACACATACTTCAAAATCCGAACTACCTACCACCCTACTTACTAACCTACCTACATATTTACTTCGTCCTAAAACACACTGACCCGCACATTTGTTTTATACTCCATCTACCTACCACCTACCTACCTGCCCACCTACCATCCAACCCTCTTACCTACCTACCTACCTACCATCCAACCCTCTTACCTGCCTACCTACCTACCTACCATCCAACCCTCTTACCTACCTACCTACCTACCATCCAACCCTCTTACCTACCTACCTACCTACCATCCAACCCTCTTACCTACCTACCTACCATCCAACCCTCTTACCTACCTACCTACCATCCAACCCTCTTACCTACCTACCTACCATCCAACCCTCTTACCTACCTACCTACCTACCTACCATCCAACCCTCTTACCTACCTACCTACCTACCTACCATCCAACCCTCTTACCTACCTACCTACCTACCATCCAACCCTCTTACCTACCTACCTACCTACCTACCATCCAACCCTCTTACCTACCTACCTACCTACCTACCATCCAACCCTCTTACCTTCCTACCTACCTACCTACCTGCCAGCCTCGTTATTAATTCTCCCCTTACCAGCTCATATTACTCTCTCCCTCTCATTATTCACTGATAACGCTAATCGATGGAAATGACAGTATTATCGTATTAAAATTCAACATAATATTCTCGACGGAAAAGTTATCATCACGATTTTCAAGATTACTACTTCTTCGTCTTGGTCTTGGTCTTCGTCTTCTTCTTCTTCCTGTTTTTCCTTTTATGACAATTTTAACTACCGGTACTGCCTATTTCTTGTTTGCTTAGAGATCATTACATCTGTCTTCTGGTTGTCGGTGGTAGCGACTATCATCCACTCACTCAATGTAGCGCTGCCTATTTCTTCCTTCATTTTTATCATTCTTTTCCTTTGTCTGTCCTCCTCTCTTCCTATTTCTCCCACCCTTCCTGTCACTTTCTAACTTTTTTTTTTCACTTCAGGTGGCTCTACATTGAGTGACAAGCCTAATGGTTCCCTGTAACCCAGGAAACCATTTACAACGCTGGGTGGTAACCATATAGCCAAATAACGGGGTGATGTGGAGCCAACTATGATGCCGCCGTTAACTGGGTGGAGGCGCAATTGCGACGTCCATGCAGGAACCAATTAACCATTCTCTTCTCTGCGCCTCGCTGCTGCCCACCGCAAGAGAACATAGGTTTATTGCACGGGATGACTCTGCAGGGGTGGTTGCTTGTCTGCGGTTGATGGGTCTGCTCGGCGAGACAAACAAAGGGCACTCAACAACATTTGCGTTCTGGCGCTGACGAAGAGCATGTTCGTGGTGGTGCTTTGCATTCTGGATAAGGCATCTGCGGCGTCCACGACGAAGCAAAACCTCATCATATGCCCCAGCACTTCGCCGTAAAAACGACCTTGGTCTGACCCTGGCGAGGCGCTGTCTACCGTAAGGGGGCCCCGGATCCCTTCACGGTGTATGTACTGTACTGTGTAGGAAGGCCCCACATAAGAAATTGCTTGCTTGTGGTCGACGGTTCTGCTCAGTCAGGCATCAGGAGTTAAGCAACAGCAACAACTTGTCTTTTTTTTTCTTTTTTTTTATTCCCTTACTACGTTCCCTCTAAGTTATGGAACAAAACTTTTCGTCTTTTCAACGTAATTTCAAGGTTCTTCCATTCTCTTAGTCACTCACTATCTTACTCGCGCGCGCACACACACACACACACACACACACACACACACACACACACACACACACACACACACACACACACACACACACACACACACACACACACACACACACACACACACATTCTCCAGTTACCTAATTTTTTCCATCTGCCTATCTACTGATCAACTTTATAAAGGTGTGCTCTCTCTCTCTCTCTCTCTCTCTCTCTCTCTCTCTCTCTCTCCACGGAATATTGTAGCTTATATCTTTATTAACCGGAAGCATCGCACGGCTGACTGAGGTAGCCAATATTAATCACTCTCCTGACGCCAATATTATCTGACATCTCAATATTCCCCACCAGTATTATCATCGAACATCGCTCCTTATCTCTTATCATTTATTCTAGCATCCTATCTGTCTATCTAGTTACCTTTCTGTCCTCTATTTTCTCTTTTCATTTCATCTACTTATCTTTCTATCTCCTATTTTCTCCTCTCAGTTCTTATTTAATTCTGTCTGTCTATTTATCTGTCTTTCCATCAGCATTTTCTCTTTCCGTTTCTCGTATCATTCTATTTCTCTGTTTTTATATCTTTTCCTCACCCTTTCTCTTTTTCCTTTCTTCTCCTTTTCTATCGTCTATCTATTTATCTATCTTCTATCTTTCCATCATCTCCTTTTTTCCTTTCTTATATAATCCTCTCTATCCGTTTTCTATCTTTCCATCATCCCCTCTCTCTTCGTTCCTGCTGTCATACTGTCCGTCTATTTATCTATGTTTTATCATCCTCTTTCTCTTCTCATTTCTTTCTCTGGTATCAGTACTGATGATACTACCGGTATGTCATGGCTGATCATAATAATAATAATAATACTGTTATAATAATAAAAAGAAGAATAAGAATAAGAAGAAGGAGTACTATAATGATAATATCTACAAAAACAACAATACTACAAGTACCACGACTACTACTGACAAAAAATAATTATCATCATCATCATCATGCTGCCTGTATACAGCTAATTAGTAAGTCAAAAAATCTTGATATAGAAGGAATATTACTATCGAGGAGATTAACAGCATACGATTCTATTTAGCTTTAAAAGTAGTAGTAGTAGTAGTAGTAGTAGTAATGGAGGTGGAGGTGGTGGTATTATTATTATTATTATTAGTAGTAGTAGTAGTAGTAGTAAAAGTAACTGTTGTTGCGGAGAAGAGGCATTAAAAAAAATCGCTGTGTTTAGAGAGAATTTTTGTCCCTGAATACTCTCATTTAGTCTTCAACGTCCCTGATACGTCCCTGTATATTAGAAAGAGGAAAATACAAATCTCCATCACTTTTCCTCCTTACTGTGATGCTTTTAGGCCATTGTCACACTATTATATATATATATATATATATATATATATATATATATTTTCTTGTGAAGAGTTTGAACAATAATTTCGATAACAGAATTGAACTGAGATTTTTGTGTGTGTTTGGAAAGCGTGGTAGAGCATGTATCAGATCACTTTAATACCACAGTTACATTAAGCCTGATAAGAGTATAAGGGCGGCGAGGTAACCAAATGTACTTAAGTTACTTTCTACTCTTCTATACCTGCCTATTCCCATTTCATCCATTTACTCGTCTTGCAACAATTTCACGGCTGACTGTGCCAATATTTCCACCAATGTTGAAACACTAAACCACTGATGACACCTATAATGTCCAAACACTACACCACAAATGGTAAAATACTGACTTTGCAGGACTGTAAATAATGCAAATATCTGCAATATTGAGGTCGGTCCATTTTGGCTGCATGATGGCGCACACACTCACACACGTATACCCACAAGCACACGCACACGCACACCCACAAGCACACGCACATTCACACCCTCATGCACACCCACACGCATACCCATACCCACACCCACACCCACACACACGCACACTTACACCCACACCCACGCCCACACGCACACGCACTCTCTCACCCACAGCCCTTTACGCCAAGAAACGCGATTCTTAAATTCCGAGTCCATTCCTGTTGCTTTTTCGCACTGTTTGAGGAGGCTGGGAACCAGAGAGACTAGGCGGATTAAGGATGGGATTACATGTGGATTTACCTCATCGACCTTGTTCCGATGTTTTTTTTTTTTCTCCGTATTACCATCCCTACATCTTCATAAAATTTTCTTAAGTTTCAGGTTTTGGAAAAGGTGACTCGGGATTATATAGTGTGGCCTAACCTCTCTAGAAACTCATCTGATGGTACCTAATGTGTTGAGAGGATAGCTCAGGCTGCTGGTGTGGTCTTCGATGTGGTAGTGGGCCTAGGAAAAAGAATAAATGATGAATGAATGACCTTTATAACACTGAATCATCCCCGCAACACACAAGAAATCATTGGGTGGAGTGGAAGAAGTGAGTTATGTGTGGACCACCTTGTATTCTGTTTACATAAAGGAACCTCTAGAAATAATACTGTTGTAGTGTAAGTAGAATTTAAATGGGTGTAGTGAAAGTGGTGGTAATATCTTCACAAGTTAATACGATGCAGTGCTTATTTTTACATGGCATTATAAAAAAATCTGATGATGTCTGGTAAACACGTCACTGCTGAATATTAGACGCACACTCCAATTATCTCCCCAAATCACTCGAATCCGGGAGACCTTATTTTCGTTTACTCTTGCTGCTACCAGACGATTTTATCCACCTCACGAAAGATCTGTCGTGTATCAGGTGTTAATTAAAGGTGTATCTAATCCCTCCATGAACTAAAGTCTATCCTAAACTTAATAAAATAGTAAGGAGGAACCCGGAACACTAAGAAGATATCCAGAACTCAGTGGGTCAAAGAACTTCCCCTTCCCCCGTATTCACACCCTCATTCCAACCTTCCTGTCACTCATGAAAGCATCTCTGGGACACTTTATTGATGTACTTCAGGACTCGTGTCGTTTCGGTGACTGTCTTCTCTCGTGTCAAATCGATGTCCTTTCATTGTGAATTTCGGTACGGGAACAATCAAAAGTCCCATCGTGTTAAATACGGTGAAGTCGGACTGATGGATCTCTCTCTCTCTCTCTCTCTCTCTCTCTCTCTCTGGTGTATTAGTAACCCGCCATAACCACTTTACCTGTAAATATGTTAGGGAGCCTCCTCAACCCACAATACGGGCCTAGGTCGTTTAATCATGAAACTGGGTGAGCCTTAGTTATGGGGCAGGAATGAGTCTCCTTGGTTACTAGTCAAATCAACCCTCCTGACTAAACATTGCCATCAAACGAGGTGAAAGTGGTAAGGAAACATCGTCAGGTAAGGACAAAAGCACTGTGGTAAGCCTGGTAGGACCACAAAAATAGTCTCTTCCACCCATACTCTCTTCCTCCCTACATCCACCCTTCCTAGCACCCAACCACCAGCCCACCCAGCTCTTGCACCCATCAACCCACCCACTCACTTCACCACACCCCATCCCAACCACTCACGCATATCCTACACACGTATCCTGTTTCTCCATCCACCTACTCCCATCTCATCCATTCACTCATCCATCGACTCACTCACCCATCCACTCACCCCACCCATTCACCCCGCTTCACCCTACCCCATCCATCTAACCACTCACCCTACCCCACCCCAACCAACCCCACCACTAATCCACTCACCTCATCCCATCCACCCACTCACGCCCACCTCACCTCATGCACCCTTACCCACCCCAATGCATCCCTACCCACCAGCCCATTCTCATCAACCCTTCCACATCTTCGCTTTCCATCCCTCATATCCGCTTTCACCCCCTCTCCCCAACCCAACCACTTGCGTCCACATCTCTGCCAGTATTTTTTTTTTCCATGCTGGTGTCCGTAAATCACCCTTAATTGCTTATAATTTATTTTTAATTCGTGTTTAATATTTTAATGGAACTAAAATGCACAAGGGAGATTTATACCTTGTCCCTCCCACTTCTCCTTGTTCTTTCTTCCTTTCCTCTTCCCTACCTTTCCTCTCCCCCTCCCCCCCAGCTCCTCTTACCTCTCCAGCCCAGCATTTGTTTTCTTATCTCTTCTTTTTTCCTTTTCTATCTTCTCCTTCCTTCTCCACACCCTCAACCCTCCTTCTCATCCTCTTCTCATGCCCTATCCCTTCTTCCTTCTCTCCTCCTCATCCATCCATCCCTTCCTTACCTTTTTACCTTCTTTACGTCCTCCTACCACCTCTCCTTCCTTCCTCCTCTCGTCTCCATTCCCCATCCTCTGTTTCTTTTTCCCTCCCCTTCCCTTCTCCTCCCCATCTTTCCCTCCCCACGACTTTCTCCCTCTCCCCGTTGATCCGTTCCTTCCTCTTATTTTCATCTTTTCCTCCCCATATTCTTTCCCTCCCTCGCTATCCTTACCTATCCACTTCTTTCCTTCCTTCTCTATTCCCTCTCACTTCCTCTTCCTCCTTCCTTCCCCCTCCCGTCTCCATCATTTATTCCTTCATTCTCGCCTTCTCCAACTCTCTCCCCTCTCCATCTTTCCTCCTTCCCTTATCTTCTTCCCACTCTCTTCCCTCCCTTCCATCCTCCCCTTTCTCATCTCCCCCTCTCCCCCCTAATCCCACCCTCCACCACATGCATTAGCAGCTTCCCCATTATTTCTTCTCCCTCTCCCCTCCCTCACTCACTTTAATCTTTCTTCCACGTTATTAGCGAAAGGGAAGGATAATCTCTCTCTCTCTCTCTCTCTCTCTCACACACACACACACACACACACACACACACACAAACATACACACACACACACATATGCTTCTGTGATTCACCGATTTTTTATTACCTAGATAAGATTAATTCTCCCACTTAACTTTACATGCATTGCCTTTCAAGCCTTACAGCTAGAGAATCCCATTATTATTATTATTATTATTATTATTATTATTATTATCATTATCATTATTATATCCTTGTCATTCTCGGACCAATCTATGCAGCATCGATCCATTCACTTCGAAAAATTTATCTTAAGCTGCGAAAAACCGTCTTAAGATGGTATGAGATAAAAAGACGTAATCGTAGTGAAATA
Organism: Coenobita brevimanus; assembly: GCF_032717465.1. Taxonomy (NCBI): domain Eukaryota; kingdom Metazoa; phylum Arthropoda; class Malacostraca; order Decapoda; family Coenobitidae; genus Coenobita; species Coenobita brevimanus. The sequence goes on along the minus strand of NC_137004.1, from coordinate 4,737,562 downwards.
ATCAACCCCTTCACTACGAGGCGTTTCCATTCCATATTTTCTTGCCACCATATATATATATATATATATATATATATATTTTTTTTTTGGGGGGGGCTGTAGTAGTGTAGGAGTTAATTAAGGAGCTATCTAACTCCTTTGGTTTGAAAAATATCTCAATCATAAAGAAAATAATGCATAGAGAAAGGAAAAATTAACTTATACTCCAATTTAGACAAAAAGTTAAAAATAATCAGAAAATCGATGTTCCACTTTAAGCTTATGTGAAATATTGCTTTAGTTGGTCACTCGTTAACCAGTGAAATCGCAAAATAGTACTAAGGCTCTAAACTCCTTCCACGGCACTTCTTCGTGACTAGCACCATACTCTCATGTTTATCACTTGTTACAGCACAGTCGCAGAGTAAGGTGTATACGGCTCTACATTCCTATAGCACTTCATCGTGACTAGCATTCTCAGGCATCTATAACTCTTAGGTGAAATGAACAGCTTGGCGTTAGCTGGAATAGAGTACCAGAGTTATTCCAATCATGAAAGAGCCGAAGGGTACTATACTCTGTTCATCTTAACTTGGCCTAAAATTGTCATCTCTCCATCGCAAATGCTGAGCTGTATCATGAACACTGGGATACAATGCTAGTCACAAAGAAGTACTATGGAAAGGATGCAGAGTCGTAGTCTTATTGCGCCACTGAACGACGGGAAATGGGCTGCAAACGGACGAAAATCTGGGCCAAGTTAAAGTGAATTTACTATATATTAATACTCACAAGACCCCGTGCTTAGTAGCTTAGGTTAGAAGATTTTATCCAGCTTAGTAGTAGTAGTAGTAGTAGTAATAGTGGTGGTGGTAGTGTGGTGGTGGTGGTGGTGGTAGCAGTAGTAGTGATGGTGGTGGTAGTAGTAGTAGTAGTAGTAGTAGTAGTGGTGGTGGTGGTAGTAGTAGTAGCAGCAGTTATAGTTGTAGTAGTAGTTGCAACCCTGCTCAAAAGGACTAAACCCATTGAACTGCAGGTTGATGTCCCCCCCCCCTTTTTTGGAGGGGCAATCCACCATTCTTGTAGTTCTAGTGGAGGATCAGCAATTTTTTTAATACGATATTCAGTTTATCAAAATATTCCCTGTTTCAGCATGGGATCGAACTCGGCTTCTATCAGACAACCTCCATAACCACTCGGCCACCACCTCCCCTTCCATGCATTGATTTTTTTTTTTTTTTTTTTAGTGATGAAGACGATTTTATTCAGCACAGGAGAGAGCTCTTGAACTGGAGGGGTTAGATAAAAGCAGTCATTAATTTCTTTACATGAGGGGATGCTTTCTAAAATTAGTATAATCTTTAGGCAACAGCTACAGAACGTGGTGAATTTTTTTTTTTGGCCTATCTGATGAAGCCAGGATTTTGTGGCTTGAATGATGAGTGAATGGAAGCGTAGCCCTTTGAACTGGACAAACTTAGGCCTTCTGGACGTTGCTACTCCTCACCCTGCCCTAGGGTGGGAAAGGAGGTCCGGATGATGATGATGATATACATACATATCTATCTATCTATCTATTTATCTATCTATCTATCTATCTATCTATCTATCTATATATATATATATATATATATATCACCGGCTTGAACGGCGTAAGTTTCTTACAGATAATATAAGATGATGATGATGATGATGCTCATAATAATGACTGGTGATGATGATGATGATGATAATGATTAGGATGATGATGATGGTAATGACAATGATGATGATGATGATGATGATGATAATGATGATGACAGTTACTATGATGATGATGCTAATGATGATGATGATGATGCTTTGATCCTTTTAATTCTCGGCCTTAGTTTAATCTCGATACCACCAGACGATTTTGTTCAAGAAGAAAAAAAGATAATAGTGAATGGGCTAATAAAAGCTGCATCCAACCCTTCCTTTTCGAAAAAATAATTGTAAACTTGATTGTGGCAGAAGAGAAAAAAAGATAAAGAGCAAGAAGCAAAGGGAACGTGTATTTCTACTTTTTAAGTCCTACTGGAGAGTCTTTTTTTCCTCGCTGACTTTAATTTCATGAATGCAATTTAGCTGGGATGAGCTCTGAGGGGGAGGAGGAGGAGGAGGAGGAGGAGGAGGAGGAAAAGGAGGAGGAGGAGAAAACGAGGACAAAGTAAAATACAAGCAGGAATAGGAAAAAAAATCGAATAAGTACAAAGAAACTGACATTAAAAATATTATAATTTCTTTACCTAACTACTATATCTATATACATTTTCATACATACATACCTATATACAGTAGATAGATAGATAGATGGATAGATATAGATAGATAGATAGACAGATAGGCTGATAGATTATAGTTATATATACAGCGTTATGGATGATTTTATTAACCAGCCAAAAAGCAAAAATTCCAAATATAATTTCACTAAACTTAACCTAGTTTCGCTTTTTGGATGCTTTGGAAAAACGTGTGACGCGTTGTGACATACTGGTCTGTGAATGTGTGTGTGTGTGTGTGTGTGTGTGTGTGTGTGTGTGTGTGTGTGTGTGTGTGTGTGTGTGTGTGTGTGTGTGTGTGTGTGTGTGTGTGTGTGTGTGTGTGTGTAATCTATTTCTATCTATCTATATCTACCGGGTATACGACTATCTATATCTATCTATCTATCAAGAAAAATCCCCCAAAGCCTTTTCTCCGTTCTTTACACTTTCATTTTCCCGGGGCTTAACTCTGGCTTCCCAAGAAATTAAAGCCACACAAGCGGCAGTAAGATTTGTAAAGCAGGGTGTGCTTAGGAAATTGTGGCGGGGCTAGTCGGCTTTGTGGAGTTCAGTTTTTATTTCTTTTCAACTTTTCGTCTTTTATTTATTTATTTATTTTTTTTTTTGGGGGGGGGAGCTGAGAAATATACAAACATCTTAGGCTACGTCCATACCACATTCTTGCTGGTGCGGGAGGTTGGGGAAGGGAGATTTGTATCCCTGTATTCCATAGATGTTCTGCCCCGCACCCGCCCGCATCCAGTGAGGACATTTGTTTGGGTCAGAGTGACGTAGAAATCCAGCAAGAATTCGGGCGCCTCAGCACGCATTTAGTGTGGACAGGACCTTATTCTCTCACTGACTGATTAGAGAATTTGAGTAAGAATGGGACCAAGTTCCAGGTAAGTAAAGGAGAGAGTTATAGTGACAGTTCTGCTCCGATTTTAGCCAGACTTGGTGAAGGGGTTTAGGGTCAGCCAAGAATATTTATGGAAACAATAGGTCAAAGGTCAAGGTAATATGGCATGGTCAGCTTATACAGTTTTTATCCTATTTAGACCAGACTTGGTGAAAGGGTTCAAGCTAAGTCAAAGATGGAAGAGGTTCGTTTTCTATAACAGCCAGTCAAAGGTCAAGGACAAAGAGTAAGGTCAAATTTCCACTTTTGCATGCTGTAATGTACTCGTATTTATTTGGTACCTGTCGACATTAACTGTGCTTGTGAATTAGCTTTTTTTTTTTTTTCTGCACAAATATTGAATAAAATCGTGAATCTGGTAAATCATCCCTTGCAATGAAAGATAAGATGAGAAAACCAGGCTCAATTTCTGTTCCGATCCTTATCTCACCACCCCCTTCTGTTATCTAACCTCTTCTTTAACTTCCTACCCCTCCACTTCTGTATCGAACCACTTCTGTATCTTCCTAACGCATCACTTCTGTATATAACTCCATCTGTATCTTCCTAACCATCCACTTCTGTATTTAACCCTCTCTGTAACTTCCTAAGCCTTCACTTCTCTATGTAATCCATTCTGTTCCTAACCCATCACTTTTGTCAAACCTCATCTTCCTAACCCTTTACTTCTGTGTCTAACTCCTTCTGTATATAACCCTAACTTCCGTATCTAACTTATGCGTCTAACTTTCCAGTCTACTGAAGGTCCACTGACGTCCCTCCTGGATCCCTGAACACATTGCATTTAAATTACTGGAGGCCGTAGACAGAGGGAAAGACGGGAAGATGAAGGCTTTATCCACAGTTGACCAGCTGTGTACTACTGACAAAAATATCGATCCACTTCGGCACGATGAATGACGAGACAGTGAGCAACAACTTTGAAACACAGTACTATATGTTTCAGAGTCAAACAAACTTTTATTATTGTGTACGAGATATCATTGTTCAACTAAATAGTGAGTCGATATTACTGTGCGCAGCTGTACAAGGATGACTGCACTTAAAGACTGTCATCATTCCCAAGGGAATACAAGATGGTCTCCACACATTCACAGTACACTGCCATACATTTGTACAAACTGCTGTGGTGATTAATAAACAGACAAGAGCATCGGATTCCCCAGTTTGTGTGTCTAAATGATTTGAAGTTTTAACTCCACTAGTCCCTTTAAAAACTCTAATTTTATACATATGCGCATGTATGTGTGTGTGTGTGTGTGTGTAATTCACCGGGTCGGTCAGGATCACTTGATGGTCGTGATCGTCAGCTTTTACCCTCCCGGAAGGGAGCTGAAAGCTCATATAGTCCGATCTAAGGGCAAGGCTGTGACCTTCACACACGCACACACCCGTCCCCTTGCTCAAGGGGGACAGTAACCACCCACTTCGTCAGTGAAACTTTTCGCAACCTGAGAGAGGCGCGAACTCCCGTCCACCAGTTGGCAAGCGGGAACGTTACCACTGCACCAGCGAGCGGTGTGTGTGTGTGTGTATATATATATATATATATATATATATATATATATATATATATATATATATATATATATATATATATATATATATATATATAGGTTTCTTTGGGAGTGAAAAGTGTTTGGAAGTGATAGGAAAGAAGTTAGAAATGGACGGAATACTGAAGGTTTCTACACTATGGGGTGGAGACCTAATTATCCGTTAACATTTGCCTAATACATGATAAAGGAGTTAGGGTTAGTAAAAAGGACGGGTGATGCATGGTTAATTTAACCCTTTGAATCCGACGAAATCCCATTAGTTCATTATAGTCTCCCTCTTGCTCAGTTACTTTCTTCATTCTTTTCTTATTTTTCCAAAAACTTGTTAACATGTGCATAATTCCTTTACTTACTGACCGATTCACTTCAAACTCGGTACACCTGTTCTCTGGTTAAATACATGAAGGTACTTTCCTGTTATTGATTTATGACTTTTAAATGGTTTTATGGAGTCATAACTCTTATATACGTGAAATGTTTACGGGAAATGGGGCAACACTAAACCGTAGAGTTATACACATTCTTAGATGAGATTTGAGTGCTCGAAATTTTTGTTTAATTTCTTTGTTTTCGTTAAGACTACCTTACCTTATCCTGGGAATGCGGATAGTCAAATTTTTCTACTTTCAGACGACTACCCGTCAGCTTAGGGGAAACTTCTCAACCTGTAGACTTTAAATATAACCTTCCATAATCCTTTCACCACGACAGGCCCTTCTGAGGTGAACAAAATCACCTGAATGTGACAATGATGTACTAGAAAATATGAAACTTGACGAAGAAGACAAACAAGAAGAGAGCTCAGAACAATGTAAGAGTAGTAGGCGAAAGTGATACAACATTGCGGCGAAGAGCAAAAGTAGGGTAAGTTTGAGGAGGCGAGCTGAGACGTACAGCTTTTCAATCCACCTTGTTTTAACCTTGCAGGAACAATTAACTTACTCTCTGCAGAACCACATATTTTGGCATCAACTGGAGTAATTTGATATTAGTTGAAGTAATCTGGTATTAGTTGGGGTTATCTGGTTAATTATTAGTAAGGGTAATTTACTGACAGATGAAGTTATTTGATTTTAGTTGTAATAATATGGTCATAGAATTGGATACTGAACTTGTCCCAACCATGAGGGAGTTAATAGTGCGAGCTTTAATATCCCTGGCTCCCATGACTCACTCACCTGAAATTAATTGATTGACGTCACCTGGATTAGAGCTATAGAGTTACCCTGATCATATAAAGTGCTAATGGTACTAATATTAACACTCAGACTCCTATAACCACCTCAGCTGAAAATAAACAAATAAATGAATAAATAAAAATAATTGTTGTGACGTCAGCTTCAATAATAAAAACTAGAGCTGTTCCAACCATGAAAGGGTAAAAAGATAATGGACAAAGGAGGCTGTGTCCCATAATGTGTTTACATTTTTCATGCATCACTTTCTTTGGCCTTGTATGGGTCTGTTACTGTGTGTGTGTGTGTGTGTGTGTGTGTGTGTGTGTGTGTGTGTGTGTGTCTCAAATATGCTCCCTCCACTAGCATTCTTCCTCCCACAGACCCAGATTCTCTCTCTCTCTCTCTCTCTCATATGATCCCTCCACTAGCATTCTTCCTCCCACAGACACAGGCCCCCCCCCTCTCTCTCTCTCTCTCATTCTACTAGCATTCCTCCTTCCACACAGTCTCTTGTCCCCCCCCCTCTCTCTTTCTCTCTCTCTCTCTCTCTCTCTCTCTCTGCAGTCTGTCCCCTTGCCAAAAAATTAGCAGATTAATCGCCATTCCCTCATAACCCCGCCTCACACGAGCAAAATTCGCCCTTATGACATTTCGGCTCCAACGGGGGTAGGAAAAATGTCGGTCCTCATACAAGCTCGGCCCAGCGTGACGGGTTTAATTCGGGTGGAAAAAGGTGGATGGGTGGATGGATGGATGGGTGGATGGTTGGGATGGTTGGAGTGGATGGATGGATGGGGAATGGTTGGATGGTTGGGATGGTTGAAGTGGATGGATGGATGGTTGGGGTGGTTGGATGGTTGGGGTGGTTGGACGGATGGTTGAGGTGGATGGATGGATGGTTGAGGTGGATGGATGGATGATTGGGGGGGATGGATGGATGGATGGATGGATGGATGGTTGGATGGATGGATGGTTGGATGGATGGATGGTTGGGGTGGATGGATGGATGAATGAATGAAGAGATAGGTGAATGAATAGAGAATTGATTGAATGACTAGTGAATGGGTGGTTGGATGGATGGAAAGATAAGAAATACATAGACAGATGAGCATATATCTGGGTGGAATGAAAAGGAGAGAGAGAGAGAGAGAGAGAGAGAGAGAGAGAGAGAGAGCAGGAAGAAGAAAGAAATCCCAAAGAATGTCTGAGATGAGATATTAGATGATGAGTCTCTCTCTCTCTCTCTCTCTCTCTCTCCAATCCTCTTTTCTTTATCCACTTACACACTCATTCTTTACTCTTTCCTCCTTCATTTCTACTGCTTCCCTTTCACCGACGAATCTCCTTCACTCTTTCCTTGCCTCCTTCCATTTTCTCCTTCCCTAATACTTATATCCATCTTCCGTTTTTACATACTCTCTTTATTTTCTTTCACGTTGGCTTCATCCCTTATCTTCTTTTATTCATTTACATCCCTCCTACCTTCGTCTTCATTCATCTTCTTCTTCATTCTACATTCTTAAAGCTCTTACGCTCTTCCATCACGTTTAATTTTCTTCATCTTTTCCACATTCACTTTCACATTCACTGCATCTTTTCTACACGGCATAATTCATTTGCAATTATATTTCATGATCAAACATTTTTATTTTCATCCCTTTCTATTCCAAGCACGTTTTTCTTATAGATTTTTTTTAAACTCTTCCAAAATTATTTTCATATATGTATTTTCTTTACGTTGCATTAGTTGTCTTTCTCTTCGCTTGGTCTTCCTCTCCCTCTTCCTTTTTCTTTCCTCCTAATGCGTCAGTAAAAATCTCTTTCTCTCTCTCTTTCTCTCTCTCTCTCTCTCTCTCTCTCTCTCTCCCTCTCTCTCTCTCTCTCTCTCTCTCTCTCTCATACAGCACATACGTATACCTCCCTGCCTCTCCGCTCCTTCTATCCTGCCTTCCTCCTACCTCATCCTGCCTCACCCTTCCTTCCTCTCTGCCTTTTTCCTACCTTATCCTTCCTCACTCGTCTACCTTACCCTACTTCTTCTCTCCCTTCTATCCTTCCTCCTTCTTTTCTCCCTGCCTCACCCTTCTTTCCTCCCTGCCTCACCCTCCTTTCTCCCTGCCTCGCACTTCTTCCACCCCCCCCTGCCTCACCCTTCTTACTCCATCCCCACTCTCTCTTTCCCCCTGCTTTCCTCCCCACCTCCCTCCTCCTACACACACACACACACACACACACACACACACACACACACACACACACAAAGGCCTGTATAAAAATGTGAGTGGTGCGTGTCTGTGGTGAAGAGAAGAGCGGCCTACATTAATTCCACACCTGCTCCACACACCTCACCGTACCTCTCACGCCCCCTCCAGACACGCTAATTCGCCTCCTACTGCTGCGGTGGGGGGCATCATCATCATCATCATCATCATCATCAACATCATCTAATGTCACCTTCACTGCAGCATACAAACCTCTCCCACCTCAGATCCATCCTTACTGTCCTTCCTATCCAGCCATACTGACCGATTCCACCCCAGCGTCACACTACAAACAACTCTCTCTCTCTCCTAATCTCCAATCCACGTCTATCCCCATCCCATCAAATCTCTTTCTCACGATCAGTTATCTTAATAGGTAATGAGAAATAGGAAATGACAAAGTATGAGGGAGAAAAAAATTGCTTTCTCACTGAACCGTCTCCTTGTACCCCTTGCTCCCAGTCCTCATCCACATCCACACTCCCTCTTATCCACATCCACACTCCCTCTTCCTCACCCACATCCACACTCCCTCCTTCACCAAATACCATCAGATTCAAGAGCAATATATACGGCTGACATGAAACGGAAGCTAAACAGGGGGAAATTTACGATTCCTTTCCCAACACCCTCATACATCTTCATCTCTTTCCCCAACTCCCACCCCTCTATCCCCACCCCAACCCATGCCCAATTCCCAACCCCATTCCTCTGTTTAATCTATTCCTCCTTCCACAGTCGTCACTCAGCCCCTCGAAAAGTTATATTTTGGACATACATAAAGCAGAACCAGAAAGGGAAACACATACGTCTCCTCTCTCCTTACCCTTCCCCATTTTGTTTCTCCTCCCCAGCTCCCTCCCCTATATCTCTCTATTCCCTTTTTCCCCACCATCACCACCATCACCACCACCATCACCATCACCATCATCCAGCTAGTCAAAAAGTATTACGTAGGCTAGAGGCACAAGAGGGATACCTTGCATCACAGTTGTACCTACCCCTCCCGTCTCCATCGCCTCCCTCCCCATTCTCTTCTCCACTCCCCTTTTCCTCTCTTACCTCCCTATCCTCTTCATTCATTCACTCCTCCCTCCCCAGCTTCCACTTCAGTCTCTACCTTCCTTTCACCTCCCCCCTCATCCTCTTCCCCTTTTCCCTTCCCTCACCAGTCTTCTCTATATTTATCCCCACCTACCCTCCATTCTCCTCTGTCTGTAATCCCTTCCCTTGTCTCTCAAACCTCCCTCTTCATATATATATTAGCGCTTGTGCGCAAAAATCTGCGGGATTAACAGGCTTTCCTTCACAAGATTTTTGCAAATGCCATTATCTTTGTGTCCATACAGTTACTGAGCCCACAATGACCAATTCTGACCAAAAAGTTGAAAAAATGTTTATCGCATATATTCGCGTGTCGCCATTTCAGACAATTTCGCGTCGTTTCGTCACGCGCGATCACCAAAATTTTTGTTTGGTATTTTTCTGACACTCCTTTGACTTACGCAGACCTAATGCAAAAAGAACGAGCTCAATATCTGTTACCGCTCGTGTGAAAGAAACGAACAAACGCACAGACATACACATACACAGCTTGAATTATTATTTCGATATCCCCATCCTCCCCCTCTTCCCCTCCCTCTGCAGCCTCTCACTTAATCCCTCTATCCCTTCTCCCCCAACTTCCCCTTCGTTTCAATCTTCACATTCCCTCCCTCCCAAACTTTCCTTCCATGCCCATCCCCTTCCTCTCCCTCTCCACCCCCCTTCACCTCGCTCTTTCTCCTTCTTCCCCTTTCCCTCCCTCCTCAGTCTCCCCCTCCTTCTCTCCCCCTCTCCCCACTACCAGCAGTCTGCCTCTTACCTCTCTATGGGCTCCGTGGAACACCTGATAGACGTTTCTGTAAAGAGGTTTCTGGAATGAGATGCCAGTGAAAGGATAGGCTGGTGTTGTGAAAGGGAAGTATTGAGAGAGAGAGAGAGAGAGAGAGAGAGAGAGAGAGAGAGAGAGAGAGAGAGAGAGAGAGGATGAGAAAGACAAAGATATAAGTACAAAAAAAAAGACAGAGCGAAGGAGGAAGCACAGAAAGAGAGAAAGAAAGAAAGGAAAAGAAGAAAAAAAATAATGAAAATGTGGAGTTGAGACAGGCTAGTGGATGCATTTTGAGTTTCAGGTGGAAGAGATAAAAAAAAAGAGAGAGAGATAGAAAGGAGGAAGAGGAGGGGAAATACACGTGAGACAGGAAGGGGGAGAGGGAGAGGAAAAGACGTGTGGAAAAGAAAGCGTGAGGGTCGTAAAGAAATGTGGCAGGGATGAGAGAGAGAGAGAGAGAGAGAGAGAGAGAGAAAGAGAGAGAGAGAGAGAGAGAGAGAGAGAGAGAGTTATTGGATGGCTAACAGAATTTCTTTAATGTGTAGGGGGTGACAGGATACCCGGATGCTGTGAAAAGGAAGTAGCCAGGCGGTGGTCTCTTAGGGAGGAAGGAGAGATGGAGGAAGGAGGAGAGATTAGACAGGAGAAAAACAGGAGAGGAGGTATTAGACAGGAGAGAAACAGGAAAAAGGAGATATTAGACAGGAGAGAAACAGGAGAGCGAAGAGATTAGACAGGAGAGAAACAGGAGAGAGAAGAGATTAGACAGGAGAGAAACAGGAGAGAAGAGAAGAGATTAGACAGGAGAGAAACAGGAGAGAGGAGAGGAGATTTGACAGGAGAGAAACAGGAAGGATGGAGGAGTAAGTATTAGACAGGAGAGAAATAGGAGAGACAAAGAGTAGTAAGGATTAGACAGAAGCAGAGGGATAAATACAGATAAAATAGGAGAGAGTTCAAAGTTCAAAGTTCGAATAATTTATTTCCATAAAATATGGTTATTCAATCGGTATACAAAGTCACAGACAAAAACAGTCGTGTCATATTCGATACATGATAATATCAACTACAAATCACTTAAAATCACCTTCCTAAGTTTAGATTTAAAAACATTTAAGCTTCGGGAATGAGTGATATCAGTAGGTAAATTATTCCACAGTTTGGGTCCTAGTATGGCGATGGCTCTGGCACCAGAGTTTGTTCTGGCTCTAGGCACAAAAAGATTATTTCGCTGTCTTGTTGTATTAGCTGTGTTTTCACTGACAGTGGACAACTTTAGATACCACTCAGGATAAAAACCATTGACAGCCATATAAACAGTGGTACATCTGTCAAAAATATGTTTATCTTTAATCTTTAACCACTTTAATTCCTTTATGATGGGGGTTACATGGTCATACTTTCTTGCTCCCCCGATAGCTACTTTAGCTGCAAAATTTTGTAATTTCTGAACTTGGTGAAGTAAGGTATCATTTGTCGTACCCCATATACCTATACAGTGATTTATTATGCTATGAACTAGAGATTGTACAACAATTTTTCGAGTTGACTTATGAAAGTTTTCACTTATTTATGAACATAAGTGTTCCCATGACTTTCTTACTTAATTCATTAATATGCACATCAAAAAGCATATATCTGTCGATGTAGACACCTAGATTTTTTACTCTAGTACTTGGGTAAATGTGTTCGCCAGAACAATTTGACAGTGTCAGGAGGAATATGTGATAGAAGTCGTCTATTACCTATGAAGATACGATGTGTTTTGCTTGGATTTAGCATAAGTCCATTTCTAAGAAAATAATGTTTTGCAATCCGTAAGGTTCCTTCTGTTTTGGAGATAAGAGCCTCGGGATTATTTATAGTGTCAGCATGGAGAAATTGGGTATCATCAGCATACTGCACCAAAGAACATCCATTTATACTCTCAGCAAGGTCATTAACACAGATGGTAAACAAGACAGCACCAAGGATTAAGCCTTGAGGGACCCCGTAAGCTACATTCAGTTTATCAGATATAGTGTTGCTCAGGCGGACAGATTGAGTCCTGTTTTCTAGGTAACTTTTGAGAGAGAGAGAGAGAGAGAGAGAGAGAGAGAGAGAGAGAGAGAGAGAAAGGCAAAAATAGTAGACTCAAAGAAAGAAAGGACGTCTGGGTGTTGTGAAAGAAAGGTAACCAGAAAAAGATAGCTTTAATAGGAGAGAGGGAGAGAAAGAGAAAGAGGGAAGAGTAGAGGAGAGAAAGGAGAGAGAAAGAGGACACAGGAGAAAGGCAAGATGTAGTAGAGAAGAGGAAGACTAAAAATATATATACAAAGGAGGAAGAGTGAGATGTAAGTAAAAGGAAGGGAGGGAGGAAGGGATGGAAGGAGGAGAAATGATAAATAGGAGGGAGGGGGGGGGATGGAGAGAGGGAGGACGGGAGGGAGGGAAGCAGGGAGAGATGATAGATAAGGGGGAGGGAAGGGAGAGGAAGAATGATGAGACGACAGATAGCTGGGAAGAAGGGGGGGAGGGAAGGAGGGAGAGATGATAGATAGGAGGGAGAGGGGGAGAAGCGAGGGAGGGAGGGGAGAGAAGGAGCGAGGGAGGGAGGGGGGAGAAGGAGCGAGGGAGGGAGGGGGGAGAAGGAGCGAGGGAGGGAGGGGAAGGGAGAGGGATGAGAAACGACGGATGGGAGGGAGGGATGGGGAGGAGGAGGGATAAGAAAAAGACAGATGGGAGGGAGGGAGGGAAGAGGTAGGGAAGGAGAGATGATAACTATGATGGAGGAAGGAAGGGAGCAGGGACGAAATGAAAGGTCAGGTTAGAGGGAGGAGGGAAAGGAGGAAAAAGAAGAGGTATAGATTACAAAGAGGAACACAAAAGAGAGAAAGGAAAGAGAAAACTGCTGAAGAGTACAATTAATCAGATAGGGAAAAGAGAGGAAAGAGGAGGGAAAAGAAAGCTAACAAATGAGGAGATTACTGAAAGACAAAAGCGTGCATGAGAATGAACTTGATTGAAGAAAAAGGAAAAAAAAAAGATATAAGAGACGACAAGACGAGAGGAAAGGAAGTTGGAGAAAAAATAAAAAAGAAGAGTGAATGAGTGAGGTGAAATAGTGATGTGTAGTTAAGAAAAAAATAGGGATAAACGTGGAAGGAGGAAAGGAAAATTGGTGAAGGGCAGATGATGATGACCAAGAGACAGGGAATGGGAGAAGAAATGATCAAAATTTTAAAGTCATGAATAGGCTGTATTTTTTTTATTATTATTCTTTCTTGTTCCAGACGATTTTATTCAGCTTAGGATAGTTCTTTCGTAGTGCAGGGGTTAATGAAGCTGCATCTAACCCCTCTAGTTTAAAAATTATATCGCAAGAATAATGAAGGCCTCCGGAAGTAGCAAGAAACCACAAATGCGTCAGCGGATTGAAGGAACTGATTTCTCTTAATACAAGGAAGAAGGAACTAAAGACCAGAAGCCTGTAAAATAGTTCCCCCTAAGAAAAAACAAAAACAAGATAACAGTCAGCCAAATTGTAGATCTGTTCATATACGGTATTATCGACGTATCACTTTCCTGTTGGCGACTGATTTTCGACCCACGCCAGACGATTTTGTTCAGTTAAAGAGACACGTTAGCAAGGAGGATTTAGTCTAGATTCGGGTGCTGAAGAGTGGAACAACTGTACACTCACCGTCACAATGCAATGCAGTACTTTTTATTCAGGGATAATGTACCATGAATTAGAGGAAATATATAAAATATCCTGACAGTATATTCCACCTTAGTCAACTCGTCCATCGATTCACACCTACTCCTAAGTCAGGTATCCTCCTAATCATAAAACAGTGGTCAGTTTCACATACTCTGTTCATATATATTCGTAATATTCCCACTAATCTTTCGTGCGTCCCGGAAGAAGGGTGAGAGAGTGTGGCTTTACGTCCACGTTGGCTGAAAGGGAGGGCAGCGGTACAACATCAGGGGCAACCCAAACACCTGGCCACGATGGAGGTGAAGGTGTGCAGAACGTCCCCCGTCATCTCAGAATGGTTCGAATGCCTAGTTGTGGTGTGACAGTCTGGCACTGATATAAAAGTCTTGTAACCCTCAAATGACAGACACACAAGAGGAGGGTTGTTTTCAGACTTTTTCGATAACTTGTTTGAAAATACATAATGCTTAATACTTTTGGGGGTTTCAGTGTAAAATTCTGTGGTAAGTGAAACCTGGCAATATCTGTCCGTAGACCTTTATGGATAGGCTACCATTGAAAGTGTAGCGTAATAGTAATAAATTGTGTGTGTGTGTGTGTGTGTGTGTGTGTGTGTGTGTGTGTGTGTGTGTGTGTGTGTGTGTGTGTGTGTGTGTGTGTGTGTGTGTGTGTGTGTGTGTGTGTGTGTGTGTGTGTGTTAGGAAGAAAAAATACGAAGAATAGAGGGAAGAGAGACAAAAAGAGTAATTACTGGAGTAGGAGGGAGTAGTGGGCGGTCCTTCCAAGACTAAGCCTCCTGTGGGAGTGAGGAGGAGGAGGAGGAGGAGGAGCAGGAAGAGGAGGAGGAGGAGGAGGAGACAACAAAGATGAATAATAAGCAGATGGATAAGTGGGATTAGGTGTGACAGTGAGGAGGAGGAGGAGGAGGAGGAGGAGGAGTGCTGTAAAATTAAGCTTAAAGGTGAGACGAAGGAACTGGTGACGAATGAGATGTATGAGGCTAAGAAGCTAGAGGGGTGAGGAAAAACGAGAAAGGCTGATGAAGAAGAGGAAAAGAGGAGTAGGGAAGGAAATGAAAAAAAAAACACGGAAAAGAGTGAAGCACATTAAAAATAAATCGCTGTAGTAATTATTTCAAGAATCGAGCGAGAAATAAGGTGAGAGAGAAGGAGAGATGAAGTGGGTTAGGTGAAAAATGATGCAGGAAAAGAGGAATAAGAGGAGGAGGAGGAGAGGAGTAAGAGGATGATGATGTGAGTAATATATATATGGCCAGTAGAAAAAAGTAGCAAGATCGAAAGTAAAAAGATTTAGTAAAATATTATGAATAAAGAGCATTTACGTTACGATGAAAAGATAATTATTAAAAGAGTGAATGACACAACGTGGAGAGAGAGAGAGAGAGAGAGAGAGAGAGAGAGAGAGAGAGAGAGAGAGAGAGAGAGAGAGAGAGAGAGAGAGAGAGTTTTTGGATCAGACCTATGACCTTGTTCTATGACCTAACTGTTTTATGAATCGATTCACATCATCCCTGCCTTAATTTCAACCATTCACACAAGTTTGCTTTAAATCCAGTCGTAATTATTTATATGTACCTCGCCGGGTGACCTTGAACTCTGACCTGTTCTCAGAGGCAATAGGTCAACTTTTGGAATTGCCCTCAACCCTTCCACCAAGTCTGTTCTAAAGTTAAAAAAAAAAATAGTTATTTCGTACACACACACACACACACACACACACACACACACACACACGGAGAAGAAGCACATGGGAGAGGCAAGGGGAAGGGAGCAGAAAAAAAAAAGAAGAAAAAAAATCTTTGTTCCTCCTCGTCTATGTCTCGCCTCCCATTAGCAAGATGCCCCGGACACAGAAACAATGAGGAACTTCCCTAAGGATCAAAAGCACGGCAATTTACCCGGGATTTTCACCTTTAAGTATGCAGCAGTTTAGTATTGTCTTCCCTCACTATAGTCGACCTACTCCCCCCCACCCCCCCTCTTCCCCCTGCTTCTTCTCTTCGTCTTCCTCACCTTCTTCCTCCTTCCTCCTTTCTTCCTCCTCTTCCGCTTCCTTTTCTTCCCTCCCTCCCTCCTTCCCTCCCTAGTTCTTGCCCTCTTCCTCTCTTCTTCTCCCCTTCATATACCCTCCTCCTCCTCTTTCCCTCCTTCCTTCTCCCATTTTTCCTCGTCTTCTCCCCCTCTTCCTCCCACTCTTCCTCCTTGTCCCTCCCCTTCTTCTTCCCCTATTCGCTCCTCCTCCCTCCCTCCCTCTGCACCTCTTCCTTCCATACACCCTTCCCCTCCTCCTCCTCTTCCTCCTCCTCCTCCTCTCCACTTAGGGATTTAACAGGCTCGTGCAGCTGAATATTTAAAAATTTGAGTACGCTATTGTAAGAGTAAAATTGCACGATAAACTATTTTACGTAATTACAAGTGGTAGGTATGTTGAGAGAGAGAGAGAGAGAGAGAGAGAGAGAGAGAGAGAGAGAGAGAAATAATGAATTCAACCTCTAACCTCTCTCTCTCTCCCACCCAACATTTCCAAAGTCAATGTCCCCCCCCCCACACTTTCTCAATTCGTGATTTAAAAAGAAAAAATATATATACTGAGAGGGTTGATAAAGTTAATTGATTTTTTTCTCACTATTTTCTGGATAAGGAGTTTCAAATATCTTAATAAACGTGTCAGGGGCAGCCAAAAAAATCGTCTGGGTATAACAAGAATAAAATCGTCAGTCAGCAGGAACAAAATCGTCTGAAAGTAACAAGACCAAAATCGTCCATCAATAAGAAAACTGTCTAGAAAAAAAATCTCATGGTACCAATATATAAAATCGTCTAGGGGCACGAAGAAGAAAAATCGTCTAATCGGATAAAATATGATAATCTGAAGTAAATAAATAAATAAATAAATAAATAAATAAATATATAGGTGTTGGGAGGGAAGGGCTTCAGGTAGCTCAGGTAAACAACAGGTGAGCAAGAGGTGTTTTATTAAGTCTATTGTTCCTGTGTTTTACTGTAAGCTTCGCGGAACTCACACTGGAGACACCTTTCCTCTCTCTCTCTCTCTCTCTCTCTCTCTCTCTCTCTCTCACACACACACACACACACACACACACACACACACACGCTCTCTCTCTCTCTCTCTCTCTCTCTCTCTCTCTCTCTCTCTCCCTCTCTCTCCCTGAACTTAATTTCCCTAGCTTATTGACACTGGCCTACCTAATTTAGGATTAATCTAAGCCGCCTTTCCCCTAACAGCCTCTCTCTCTCCCTCCCGCCTCCAGGTTAAAGAAAAGCGAGGCCGGGAAAACACGAGGGAGAAAGAAATAAAAAGAAAAAAATAAAAAATAAAAAAGACAAGGGGAAAAAGTGAGAAAAGGAATAGAGAAACGAGAAAGAAAAATTAAAAAAATACAAAAGAAGAAAATGAATAGGGAAACGAAGAGGGAAAATAAGGAAAATGGAAACGAAAAGAAAAAAAAAAAGACCAAGGATACCCACGACAGCCGCACCCACTCTTTCAGCATTCTAGGAGGAAAGAAATAACTGATTAAGCATCTAAAGGTAACCGTTCTTGCTCACAGTCTCCCCCCCCCCCTCGCCCGTACAGGTAATAATCTAGTGCTCTTACCTGCCCGTACGTGTCATATTTAAGGATATTGCATCAGACACAGGTGGGCTCTCGAAAAATAATATAGTGTGTGTGTGTGTGTGTGTGTGTGTGTGTGTGTGTGTGTGTGTGTGTGTGTGTGTGTGTGTGTGTGTGTGTGTGTGTGTGTGTGTGTGTGTTCCTCAATACAACTCCATTAGGCCCCTTCATTCAAAATGGTACACTGACTTACTGAATGAGTGAGTGAGTGACACAGTGAGAAACACACACTACATTTGACAGCCTCTCTGGGTGTGACAAAAAGAAAACCAAAGAAAGAAGAGAAGAAGACGGAAAAATAAGGGAAACTTGGAAAAAGAGAACAGGGGAGGACAGTGCTTAATCTTTTCGCCGCTGTCTGTGCATTTAACAATTTTAATTAAGAATACATTAGGAGATATTTATGCAGCAGGGAGACACCCAAGCAGTCAAAGCTTAAGCAGGTAACTCTGGGATTATTCTTAGCAGTATTAAAAAGGAATACTTCAATCTACAGAGAAACCCCAACACACATCACGTTAGCTAGACTAGATAGAAATATTATTAGGAATATTAAAATTTGTCGATCTATTGCGCCACTAAGCTGACAATTTTTTGGTTGCCTCCAGACGATTTTCCTCAGCCTGGGAGAGACTTTTCGAACTGGAGGGGTTAGCTGTAGCCTTCGTTAACCCCTTCAGTGTGAGAGGCATTCCTGACGTGAATAAAATCGTCTGGAGAAAAGCAACAATGAACTTAATAATTTCGATCCGTAAGGGTTAATTGTGCCTTCCATTAACCCCTTCAGTCTCTCTCTCTCTCTCTCTCTCAAACTGAATAAGTGTGTCGGGAGTTAGCATGAATCAACAGCAAGACTTTATCGAACCGAAGGACTTAATATATTGGCTGACGCTGCATCACGTAAGGGGTGGCCTCGAAATGTATGTCTCCAAGCATTTCTATCCCTACTCATGAACGACCCCTCCACCTGCAACTCGCCACCTACCCCCATATACATACCAACCATGACACACTCGCAAAAAAATAAATAAATAAATAAAAACCTTACGGCCAATAATTGCAACCATGTTTTGTTTTTGGAGGAACGAGAAGGAAAGAGTAATGCAAAGTTTTCCCATGTCCTCTACTCCTCCTTCAAGAAAAAACAACAAAAATCTTAGTTACACCAGGAAATTATAGTAAGTTTTATCTCTTTTCTGCCAGACGAACATTGGAAAAAAAAAAGTGCAGAATCTTGGCATATCCCTATTTACTTCCGCAATGAAGCTGGAGGAGGATATTCAATTTTGTCCATCCGTGTCTGTTTGTCTTCTATACAAGATCTCAAAAAGTTGTTATCGGTTCTCAATATAATCTTTTAGACAGGTGGGCAGTATGTCAAGGAGGAGTTAATATGATTCTGAGTTGCATTTGGGTCCGGATGCAGGGATGAATAAATTCTCTTAGCACTGGCAGAGGTATGCACTTTCTGAGACTCTGTAACGGGGCAGAATAAGACCGTAGAATTTAATGACCATATGAGACCGTAAAAGCATTCGTCTGCTAAGAAAGAGGACTTACAGCAGGGAATTTTTTTTTTTTTTTTTTTTTTTTTTGGACGATGGTGGAGGTATGCGTTCTCTGATGCTTTCTAGTTCCACTTCATTCCCGTGTCCGTCACTTACACTTCTTTATATCAACACCGAACGAAAAAGAAAAAAAAAACAAGAAAAAGAACAAGAAATCTACTAACGCACCAGACACATAAACAAATTGAAGAAGAATGTACAGCTAAGATCAAGGTCCTATTTTTTGCCCCGTCCGTTACATGATCTCCCTAACACCTTTTCCTTTACGATTTATTATTGGATATGGTTGGTTAATGGTTGTACGTTATTTATGCAGAGTATGGCGATATTGGAAGGATAAACGCCGAAAAGGACAGTCACGTGCAATAAGCAAAGTAAATCGCTTGGGAAAAGGTGTAAGGGAGCTTCATGAACTGACAAGAATATCGACCCTTGTGATTGGATCCATGTTACTTAAATGGGTTTCGTTGCACCTTTCCCTTACCTGTTTATTTTTGTGTATGAGACGTTGATAATGACCTGTATGTTATTTATGTACTCTTTGACGAGAGAGAGAGAGAGAGAGAGAGAGAGAGAGAGAGAGAGAGAGAGAGAGAATCCTCCTAAACTCACGAGACTAGGATTCTTGGTCTCCCTCTCCCTCTTCTAGTAACTACTCCGTTCTTATACTCTCCTAGTCAGTCTCTAATTTTTCAGCCCCTTCACTCTCGCAATCTGGACGAAACACCTCACAGCAAATATGAAGCTGATCATCATCATCATCATCATCATCAATATTAGTATCATCATCATCATCAATATTAGTATCATCATCATCATCGTCATCAATAATATCATCATCATCATCATTATCATCACCATCACCATCCTATCTATTATCCACTACAATAATTAGACTGAGAAACAAAATTAACACACATTTAATTTTAAGGGTAATGGAAGCAATTAGCCGAGACAAAATCAACAAGTAATTAAGGCAGGTAAGAGGTTAATGAACAAACACACACCTGTATTTACCTCCACACCAATTAACTTAGGTCTATATCGTTCACCTTAACTTGGTGGAGATTTTCGTCCTTTTGCAGTTTATTTCACGTAACTCAAGTGCCAGGTAATACAGTGCTACGGCTCTACATCCTTCCCATAGCACTTCTTCGTGACTAACATCAAGCTGATAACCTAACAGCAATTTCCGTCATATTGTACCTTATTTCAAGTAATTAAGTGGCAAAATAAGACAATACAACGGCTCTACATCCTTCCCACAGCACTTCTTCGTGACTAGTACCATATTCAAGCGTTAATCTCCTAAGTATTCAAGACGGAGTGACGGCAATTTCAGATCCTTCCCAAAGCACTTCTTCGTGACTAGTACCATATTCAAGCGTTAACCTCTAGTCAACCTAAGCATTCACGATGGAGAGACGGCAAATTTACGCCAAGTTAAAGTGGACAGAGGACAGCTACGTGGAGGAAACAGCAATACCGAGCAGAAAATACCAAATACTAATACCCAAATACCAATACCAAGCAGAGAATAAGAGTGGAGGATAATGAAGGAAAACACATAAGTGGAAAAAAAACTGGGAATTTCCTTTTAGATATTAGTCTTGGTCGTTATTACCAGAATTTTGAGCTTATTAAAATCGTCTGGCAGTAGTTAAGATGAGGAGGAGGAGGAGGAGGAAGAGGAGGAGGGGATCACTTTGCTGTACTGAAAAAGAAAGTAAAAATCCGTGTAATCCCTTCAGTACGATTATATTTCTTTTTCTTGTTATCTTTAGACGATTTTTCTTTAAGAGGGATTTTCCGAACATGGTAGGTTACACAGAGCCTTCATTAATCCCTTCACTACAAGAGGTATGTCCTAAATTGCCTTAAACCGTCTCATGGTAGGAAGCATATATCAACAAACTACGTCACCGGATCGAAAGGGTTAACTCTTACGTGATGTGGGTCTTCCCTTAAAATAAATCGCCTAAATGAAAGGGACAAGGAGACCGCAGTAAGATGGCTCCAAGGAGAGACGGATAATTCCCTTCAGTACCAAGACGTACGGTTTATTTTACTCTTGATTCCACCAGACGATTTTACTCAGCTCTGGAGAGGTTTTTTGAACTGGGAGGGTTGGATACAGCTTTCAATAACCCTTTCAGTATCGTAAATCTCCGTCAGGCTGAATAAAATCGTCTTGATGTAGCTAGAATACACTCTTACATCCTCGGAGGAAGGAGAAAAGGAAGGACATCATTTTGAGTGGAGACTTTTCTAGGCTTGAAGCGTGAGCGGACAGTTTTTTTTTTTTTTTTTTTTTTTATGTGTCCGACTCTGGGCAAAGGCTTCAGGGCCTATATCTCAGGGGCAGTAGCCTATCCCAAGGCCCAGTAGTCCTCCTACACCTCCACATGTCACCACTTCGGCGCTAACACCCACCGTCCATACTGAATACATGCTAGGGCTGTCTCATACAGGACTGGTGTATTGGTATTAGCGGGGGTATTTTTACGACATGTCGGCGGGTCATCTGGTAGATCAGGAAAGTCTGCCTTTTATGAAATTCAAATCCTTAAACTGGTCCCCGCCCCAGCCGGGATTCGAACCTGGGTCCATCAGGACTGAAGGCCGCTGGAGCATATTCGCTGGCCAAAATAAGGCAAGTTCTTTAATTTTGTGTCTTGACCTGCCACGTACGACGCAAGGTATATAGGAGCAACGTCAGATTATACTGTTCTTAATTGTGTATATGACCTCACGGTAACCAACTATATATAAGTCATACAAAACATATTTTTATAGTGCTTGCTCATATAGTCCCACCCCACACCCAACCAGACCCGCGACCTTCCTCTCTCTCTCTCTCTCTCTCTCTGACGAATATTCTCCATTAATCCTTCACGTCACTCAAACCATTCATCTTTCAAGGCCCATTTTGACACTTTCCCACACAAATTCCACCACACGCCTGAATTTTACTTTAGTCCACCCATTTCTTTGCTGCCCACACCCATTTTCTACCCATTCACTTTCTGACTTATCTACCCCGCTTCACTTCCTATCTACCCAGCATCAAATCCTATCTACCCCGCTTCACTTCCTATCTACCCAGCATCAAATCCTATCTACCCTGCGTCACTTCCTATCTACCTCGCTTCACTTCCTGACAGTATCTACCCCGCTTCACTTCCTGACAGTATCTACCCCGCTTCACTTCCTGACAGTATCTACCTCGCTTCACTTCCTGACTTACCTACCCCGCTTCACTTCCTGACTTATCTACCTCGCTTCACTTCCTGAAACATCTGCCTCGCTTCACTTCCTGACAGTATCTACCCGCTTCACTTCCTGACGATTTCATGGCACGACGCAGGTCACGCGGTCGACAAAGGCATTTATTTATTTGTTTATTATTATTATTATTATTATTATTATTATTATTATTACTATCATTATTATTATTATTATTATTATTATTATTATTATTATTACTATCATTATTATTATTATTATTATTATTATTATTATTACTACTACTACTACTACTATTACTACTACTACTACTATTATTATTATTATTATTATTATTATTTGCTTACGGATCCTACCAATTCCATTCATTACAGTGTGAACTGAAAATGATAATGATGATAATAATTCATTCTTAAGAAGGAAACGGTCATCTTAAGAAGGAAAAAGATGCGTAAGTAAATATAAAGTAGAAAGGGTTAAGGGTAAGGAGAATTTGAGAAAGAAAGGTTTAGGAGTGTAGGGATTAGGCAGTTTAACTTAGGCCATGTGAAGAAGCTCCCCAACACCTCTTTCTTACCGATTTATTTTTGGGTATGGTTAGTTAGTATTCTTTTGGACGTTATGTGCAGTGCTGTGATATTCGGAGGATTTATATAACAGAACGACAGTACGGTGTAATAAACAAAATAAATCGCTAAGGAAAAGGTGTTAGGGAGCTTCCTCAACCGACAAGAACACGGGTCATGGCGGAAGTAATTAGGGAAAGAGACAGGTAAGGGAGTCTAAGGTGTATAAGACTTAACACCTGGTCAATTTAGTTATAGGGAAGATTTTGAAAAGGTAAACGTAAATTAAAAACAGGTGAGGCTTGGGAAGGTGAGGCCTGGCCAGAGTAATCAAGGCTGGTGCTCAGGTGCGCTAAATATTGACACACCTGAGACCTGGTTAATAGCAGGTGATGAATTATTCGTGGCAGGCAACAGCACAAGCAGGAGAGGAAAGAGGAAGGGAAAAAAATAATAGGAAATACAGTAAAAAGGATAAGGACGGAGAGAAGGACTTAAGGAGGAGGGAAAGCAAGTTGAAGGAAGGGGAGAGAGAGAGAGAGAGAGAGAGAGAGAGAGAGAGAGAGAGAGAGAGAGAGAGAGAGAGAGAAATTCCAACTACAGCACAACACGCTCCCAAAACACACTCAAAAAAACACAAAACTAACGCCACTGTTTGTCACTAAGTTCAATGTTCAGAGGAAATTCTAACGAGAACGTTCATTTCCTTCTTTTTGGGACGTGGATTTGCGCTGAGAAAAAAGCCAGTGAAAAATGAGTAGGATTTAAGAGGAAGGGGAGGCGGGGTGAAAACGAGACAGGATGAATAAAACAGAGTAGCATATGTTGAAAATACAAGGAGGATGGAAAGTTTGCCTTGGTATTCCTTAAATATACTTGTTTCCTGATTTTAGGGCCGTTTTTCATTTACTGACACACACACACACACACACACACACACACACACACACACACACACAATTATACCTTATATATCAAAACATCTATACCTATAACTCTATGTGTGTGTGTGTGTGTGTGTGTGTGTGTGTGTGTGTGTGTGTGTGTGTGTGTGTGTGTGTGTGTGTGTGTGTGTGTTATTTTTACGTTTATAAATATCATAGTTGTATTTCTTTCTGACCCTCTCAATTTCTGTATTTATCTTCCACTTCACATTTCATTTGTTTTTCCCACTCCACTGAATGGGCAAGACAGCCTCTTTTCGGGAGGAGGAGGAGGAAGAGCAGACGGAGGAGGAGGATAGAGATTTGAACCGAAAGCGTTGTTAAGAATGGAAATGAAAAGAAAATGATTTAGGGTAAACTTCAGCAATGTTACGGAAATCTTATATAGGGCTAACTATGATATTTTGTTTGCTGTGAGGTTCTGGGTTTCGCCAGATTCTTTCCTGCGGAGTCTGGCTGTACACTGTTGCTGTGCTTGATCTCTCTCCTCTTCCCCTCGTCTATTCTATATTCTCCTTTCCAATTCCCATTCTTTTTAACCTACCTCTTAAACACATTCCTTTCTTATTTCTCTTCCCATTCCCTTGTTTTCTTTTCTATCATTCTTTCTCTTCCCATTCGTATTTTTATTTAATTTCCATATAGCCTCTGTTTATTTTTTTCTTACCTCCTCCTTTCTTTTCTGTCCTTTTCTCTCGCAATTCTATTTCTTTACGTTCCTTCCTCCTCCCCCCCTCTCTGTCTGTCTGTCTGTCTGTCTGTCTGTCTGTCTCTCTCTCTCTCTCTCTCTCTCTCTCTCTCTCTTCCCTCAAAGCTTTGAAATTTTGGACCCACCTTCTCCCTCGAATTCGGTGATTTATAAAAAGTTTATCCTCTCTCTTTCCAGACGATTTTATTCAGCTTATGAGAGGCTTTTCGAACTAGAAAGGTTAGATACAGCCTTCATTAACCCTCTGAACTCTTAGGTGGCTCTCCCAAGTTGAGTAAAATCGTCTAAAAGTAGTAAGAATGAAAGTACTTCATCAGACTGAAGGAGTTAACTGAGCTAAATTGTGTGGTGATAGCTTAAATGATAATCTTAACTGCGTCATTATTAGTCATTACAAAGCACAGATAATTTAAAACTCATTGATCGCCATGTGGAAAGAATGAGAGAGTGATTTGCTATTCTATTTTCACTTTATTCAGGCCTCAAATTACCTTCTTTCCGCCTTGAACACTGAGATTAAGCAATACAGTATATTAACACTAGAATAATGTGCTGGTCAAGAGGAAGTGCTATGGAAAGTATGTAGAACCGGGGCATGATTTTTTTTTATCCTGCAAGTGATCTACGTGAAAAAAAAGCTGAGAAAGGTATAAAAAATTGGACCACGTTACGGTGAAAGTACTGCTGTGTAATGCTGAACAAGAAAGACATACCATCCTTTCACACGTCCCCTTTACCTTCACGTACTTTCGGACATAAACAGCGATCCACCTCCTTACGATAAATTAAAGACAGTGAACGATGACTTTAGAAACTCAGCTTTAAGGTCTACAGGGCCAGCCAAACTTTTCAGAGTACAGTGTAAGAGTTTCATTATTGCTGGACTAAAAGTTGGACTGATATTAATGTTCGTAATAATGATTAAATTCTTGATCGTGGATGATGGAGTGAATTAGTATATACTGTACAGTCACTAGAAAGGTGTGTTCGTCTCTCTCTCTCTCTCTCTCTCTTTCACACACACACACACACACATACACACACACACACACACACACACACACACACACAGCAAAGCAACAATGTACATAACAATACACATATCCAAATACATACCTGCATACCCACACACATACCCCCCTCTCCCAAAACACACACACACACACACACACAAAGCCAGGTCATGCAGAAGGTCGTAAAAACTGTGGCCAAGTGAAGAGAGCCGCCCCGCACGACCACCACCTCCCCTTTACCGCAGGCACGACCCTGAATAATTCCCCACCACAACACCACCACCACCACAAACACCACCACTACCACCACCACACTATACCATAACCTCTTTACCACAGATACGGCATTAAATTGTACCCTACCACATACCACACCACCATCACCGCCACACCACTGCCACAACCACCACCACCACCACCACACGAGCACTACCACCACCACTATCATTTCCTTCAGTTATTCCACCGTGTTTCATTGTCAGGTGAACACACACACACACACACACACACACACACACACACACACACACACACACACACACTTATCCCACCACACAGATGGAAACACAGCTAATTGCCCAGTAATTGTCAACCTCTCTCTCTCTCTCTCTCTCTCAGGGTTTACAGCCTGGCCAGTTAACGTGTAAAAGGAGGCCATGTCAATCTGTGTGCACGTTTGTATGTAGGCGATTTCTGACAGACAGGCTTTCTTGTGCTTTCTTTCTCTTGCAATTCCGCTGGCTTTCTTAAAACGGAGCCAGTATTGATCATTTTAATAAGTAAACAATAATATAAATAAGCAACCCGCAATAAGGTCTCCCATCTGCATCCTTATTGCACCCACTGACACGGATAGTAAAGAGAATCAGTGAGCATTTTATTCCTTTATTAGTTTTTTTATAATTCCTCTTTCTAACGTGATCGATGGATATTAAGAGACTGTTCAAGGTAAAGAGGTTAATGAAGGCTTTATTTAACGCCTTCAGGTAAACAAATTGTCTCTCAGGTGTAGGTAATTGATACAGGGAAAAAGGTATCAATGACGTCACCGTATCGAAAGGGTTAGAGACACTATCACGACATGCGCACACTGCTACACCTCACACTTCCTTGCAACTCACACTGATTTCACATTTTCTTGCAACTCACACTGCCACACTTCACGCTTTTTTGGAACCCACACTGCCATACTTCATGCTTTTTTGCAACTCACACTGCCATACTTCATGCTTTTTTGCAACTCACACTGCCACACCACACACTTTCTTGCAACTCACACTGCCACACCATACACTTTCACACATCGTTGTCAAAACTTACGCTGACTCACTTCACTCCTTCACACCACACACTGTCACACCACACCGTGCTACACCATTCACTGTCACACTAAGCCCTGTCACACTACACTGTCACACTACACAGTCACACCATTTACTGCCATACTTTGCACTGTCATACCTCACACTGCCGCATATTACACTAACGCACCTCAAGACATACCTCATACTGTCATGAATCACACTGCCACACCTCATACTGCCAAACTTCATACTGCTCCACACATACTACCACATCTCACAGCCATCTTGATTACACCTGCACTCACGAAGCAAGAGAGGGATATTGTTTTGCTCAACGTGTGTGTGTGTGTGTGTGTGTGTGTGTGTGTGTGTGTGTGTGTGTGTGTGTGTGTGTGTGTGTGTGTGTGTGTGTGTGTGTGTGTGTGTGTGTGTGTGTGTGTGTGTGTGTGTGTGGACAAAATAACTCCAGCACTTTAAATCCCATTTGGACCAAACTTAATAGAAAACCTGAAGGACTTTCCATGGTCTAAACTACTGCCTCTGAGAATAACAGGTCAAAAGGTCAAGGTCATAAGGCAAGGTCAAATAACTTCTCCTATATCCCAATTTTCACTTGGACTAATCTTGGCGGAAAGATTGAAGGTCAGGCAAAGATGAGGAGGCTAGGGATTGAGAATAATGAATACGGTGGAAATGCTAAGGGTTAGGCGAGGATGAGGTCATGCCAATTTTAGAACAAATGGCCGAAAATCAGAATCACAGGTCAAAAAAAAAAAAAAATGACCCTTAGACTGACTGTGGGGTGTGGGTGTGCTTTCTGTGGGCTATAATTTGTTATATATTTTCTTTCTTCTCGTAATCTTACTCTTTTTCGTTCATTTCTCTTTACTCTTTCCTCCATTTTTCTTCTTCTGTCTCCCTTCCTCTCTTTTTCATGCGTCACTCCTCTTGTTTTTGCTCCCTCCTCCTTCCTCCTTATCCAGTCTTTCCTCCACTTCTCTTTCCTCCTTCTTCCTCTTCTCCCGTTTCTTTCCTCTCTCCTTCATTTCCCTCTTGACTTTTTCCTTATTCCTTCCACATTTTTCGCCCCTTATTTTATTTTAATGTCTCTCCTCTCCTCTCCATTTCTATCTTCTCTTTCTTCTACTTCCCTCATTGTTCCCATCTATTCTACATTCTCCTCTCTTCATTCTCTTTATTCATTTCCTGTTTATTTCTCCTGCCTTAGTCCCTCCTTACTTTTTTCCTCTGATCTCCATTTCTCTCTCCTTCTTCCATTACTATTTCTCGTCTCTCTCTCTCTCTCTCTCTCTCTCTCTCTCTCTCTCTCTCTCTCTCTCTCTCCACGTCATAAGAGAATCTGGACATTTCCCCGCCTCGTGAGAGCTGTGAATGAAAGGAAATGAAAAACGACAGCAACAGGTAGTGAAGTCAGAGGCAGATGAAAGGAAAGACATGAAAGGTGAATAGGCCAGTGTGTGTGTGTGTGTGTGTGTGTGTGTGTGTGTGTGTGTGTGTGTGTGTGTGTGTGTGTGTGCGCACTTGTTACCAGCTGCAGTTGTGTACGCTCGGGTACATTTGTTCGTGTGTGCCCGCTCACCCGTACATGTCGGTAACTGTGTACGTGTGTGTGTGTGTGTGTGTGTGTGTGATCGTGTATGTGTACGTATTTCTCCTTACTAGCATGTGTGCACTCCTTTTACTTTAAGTTGGCCTAAAACTGCCATCCCTCCATCTTGCATGCTGAGTTGTGAAAAGAGGACAACATTAGAACATGATGCTAGTCACGAAGAAGTGTTACGTAAAGGAGAGTCGTAACACTGTCTTTTTCTGCCACTGAGCTACTTGAAATAAGCTACAAAAGGACGAAAAACAACTATAGTATATGCATAATAAAGAGAATAAAATATGGTAAACTCTGTACACCCGGATTAACCCGTTCCCTGAGATGACACAAATTATCTGATTTCATTATAACCTCACAAATAATTCAGGGATTTTATTTAGCTCTCGTAGTGTCGGGATTAACTAGGGATTTATTTAATCTCCACTGTGGCGCTCTAAGGTAATACTATGGCTCTATATCCTTTCCAGGGCACTTCTTCATGACTAGCATCATATTCTAGTATTAATCTTTAGCAACAGTCAGTATTCAAGATGGAGACATGGCAATTTTAGGCCAAGTTAGCGTAAAAGAGTAGAGTCATAGTCTAGTGATAATCTTTTGTTACATCCCCAAATTCAAGATGGAGAGGTGGTGAGTTTAGGTCAAGTTAAAGTGACAAGGGTAATGGAGATGTGTGTCTTAGAATAAAATCGTCTGAAGATTGCAAGAAATATTTAGATAACATAACTAGACTGAGATGGTTAGGTTTCGTCTGTATCTTTGTGGCAATTGATTCAGTACTTCAGGAATTAGATTTTGTAACAAAGAGCACATTTTTGTAACAGAGTACAGGATTGGAACAAATGTAAAATGTGGGATGAGTTTGAGGATCCCACCTTGTATTCCTTTCAAGATATGGCTGGAATCTCTCTCTCTCTCTCTCTCTCTCTCTCTCTCTCTCTCACACACACACACACACACACACACACAATCTTTTAAATACTGTAAACATTTCTCGTGCATACCACACTGCTTTATGTGTATGTGCGTGTATCTGTATGTATGTCTTGATTCCTACGTACATGTAAGTGCCCCTAGTGATAAAGAAGAGATAACAGTACCTTCTATTATCTGCCTGCTGATAGGGAGGCGATTAACAGGACAGGAAGTGAAGAGGGCGACCCCACCTCCCAGCACTTTTCCGCTAAGCAGCCACACACCTTCTGTAACAAGAGAAATGGATTATTTTTACTAGGAATATATTACACTAGGAAATATTATCTATCTATCTATCTATAGCCCGACGCCCTAATCCCGCAAAGGGTGGCCGCAGACAAAACGCCTCCAAGTCACTCTGTCACCCGCCATTTGACTCCCCTCCCCCCAACTCACCCCCCCCTCCCTCATATACCTCTCAACTCCATCCCTCCACCTCATCCTCGGTCTACCCCTCCCTCTCCCTCCCTCCACCTCACCTACATACACCCTCTTAGTCAGTCTTTCATTCTCCATTCTCTCCACATGTCCAAACCACCTCAGTGTATTTCTCCTAATCTTTTCAACCACATCCACATCTACCCCACAACGTTCCTTCACTTCTTCATTCGTCAACCTGTCCCTCCACGTCACTCCACATGCTCCTCTCAAGTAACTCATTTCCACTGCTCTCACTCTTGACTTGTTCCCCTCTTGCAAGGTCCACGCCTCGCTTCCATACGTCAGGGTAGGGATCACAATACCATCATGCAGTGACTTCTTAACTTCCATACTCACCTCCCTATTTCTCATCACTACTAGGTAATATTATGCTTTGAACCATTGTACTAGCATTTAAACCTATTGACAGTGGTGTTCCTCAGAGTTCTATTGTTACCATGTCTTTTCCTTCTATTCATCAATTATCTGACCTGTGCGTCTAACTCTATCCATTCACGTATTGATGGCTCAGTTCCTCATACCTTTACCTGCTTCTCAAGGCGTCCATCACAACAATCGCTCGGCAGTCACAGGATGAGGCTATGGCACACCTGATTTCTACTTTTGTTATCATTTTTAATTGGGCTAAAAAGAACCTTGTTATTTTTAATGTTCAGATACTCAGTTCCTACATCTTTCGACGGGTCAAAATCTTACACAGAAATATCCCTTATTATTGAACAATTCATAGATCAGTACTTCATAATCTTTTAATAGCCCTGTAATTTCATTCTTCTAGGACCTATAACAGAAATATCATACTACTTCCCGTGCAAAATCCGGTTCCAACAGATTAGGTGCGCTAAGCCGACACCGTGCTTTTTTCTACTCTTCACAGAGAGAGAGAGAGAGAGAGAGAGAGAGAGAGAGAGAGAGAGAGAGAGAGAGAGAGACATGGGGGGAGTGCAGAATGAGGAAGGGAAAGAAATAAGGAACTAAGTGGACAGGGGACGAACGGCCGGGACTGAAAAACAAAGTGGAAAAAAACAGAGGAAAGGAAGGCGGAAGAGGAGGAGGAGGAGGAGGAGGAGGAGGAGGAGGAGGAGGAGGAGGAGGAGGAGGAGGAGGAGGAGGAGGAGGAGGAGGAAAGGAGGGGAAGAAGGAAGGTTAGACGAATGAAGGGAAGGAGGGAAGAAAGAGATAGGCAAATGAAAAAAAGTTGCTAGGAGGAGGGAGAAGGAGAATAAAAGAAGGATGGAGGAAGGGTGCGAAGGAAGGCAGGAAGGATGGAGTAATAGATGAAGGGAAAGGCTGAAGGGGGGAAGGGATGGAAGGGCGGTCTGAGGAAGGAGTGATGGAGGGAAGGAGTGAGTGAGAGAGATAAGAAAGGAGAGAGAGCGGCTGAAATAAAGGGGGAAGAGATGGAGTGAGAGAGGAAGAGAGTGATGGAGAGAGAGGCTGGAAAGATGCAAAAAAAATAAGGAATTAATGGAAGAATGGAGGGAGGGAGGGAGTGAAGGAAGGATGGAAGGAAGGAAGGAAGGAAGGAATAATGGATAGAAGAAAGAAAGAAAGAAAGAAAGGTGGGGATGGATGGATAGGGGGAGGGAGGGAGGGGGAAAGAAAGCTCAGAGGGAAGAACGAAGGGAGAAGGTCGTTTGAGTATAAGCAAGGAGGGATGGAAGAAGAGGGAAAGGTAGGAAAGAGGGAGAGAATGGGGAGGGAGAAAGGAAAGGATTGAAGGAGGGAGGGAGGGAGGGAGAAAGGAAAGGATTGAAGGAGGGAGGGAGGGAGAAAGGAAAGGAGGGAGGGAGGGAGGGAGGGAGGGAGAAAAAGTGGGAGGTCTGAGGATGAGGGGGCTGATGAGGCAGGGAGATCAAAGGGAGCACAAACAATGGCGTAGTCTGGCCAGGGTGTGTTATTGCCGGCAGTAAGAGACGCACACATACATACATACACGTACACATACACAGATACACACACACATGCACAAACATACACACATACAGACACGCTCACATACACAGACAATGGTGCAGTTGGATCAAGGTATGTTATTCAGGGCAACGGCAGTGAGAGAAACACACACACACACACACACACACACACACACACACACACACACACACACACACACACACATTGCCAACCTCTAAGCAGCCAAGTCTCAGCCAAGCTTATGCACGTCAGATACTGCAAGATCTCTTCAAAATAAAAATAATTAAGAGTGTAATCCCAATAAATAAATCCACACTCATACTAAAGATAAATAACCTTATAATCCCAGTAAATGTAATCTCCTGTACTAGAATGTTTCAGCTTTTCGAGCCAGGCAATATAATCTCCCTTTACGCAAAAATAATTGACCATGTAATCTCAGTTAATATAATCCACAACTTCACGAAAGAGAATTTACATCTGTCATCTCTGCTCGTCGCCATGGATTTATGGACACATTACAAAAAAAAAAAAAAAAAAAAAAAGCAAGACAGGAAGAAAAAATAAGGATATGACGTAGTAAAGCCACATTATCTTTTACGGCCATTTAGCGACAAGAAACATGCTTGAAAAGGCCGAAGATCTAGGCCAGGTGAAATTGATTAACAACAAGGCAAATTTATATCTATTTATGAGACTTTGTTAATTGGATATACGGGTTTGTGAGAATCGTGGACACTATTTTTTTTTATAGATATAATCACCCTTGCCTTATGAGAAGCCAAACGAGATTCATCTAGAAAAACCAAAAATGAAAAAAAAAAAAAAAAAAAAAGTCTTAGGTAACTTATATCCCTATTTCACTGAACATCTTCCCCTTCCCTTTTCTAAATCCCTCCCACATCACTGAATCATTAGGAACTTGGTTTATAATAACTATGATGATTATTTGACAAGTGCAGCCCCGAAGAAAGGAGTTTGAGAAATAAAAAATAAATATCAGACACTTCCACATTACCCGTTCCAAGGCTAAGCTATCGATGTCTAGCACCCATAACCCCTTCACCACGACGTCGTCTTTTTTGCTTTTTTCTTATTACTAACAGATTAACTTCCCCAGCTTAGGAAACATTTTGAGAGCTAGAGAAGTCAGATATTAAATTCTTCATTGAAATAGAACCCCCATAATATTACCAAAATCGTGAGGAGGCAGCAAGAATAAAGACCATTTCAATACCTATCCTGCATCAATTATTCCTCTGCTTCTCCCACTGCCACACCCACGCCCACACCAGCAGACTGCGCCGTCCCCACAACACATGATACCCAGGTTAGCTTCTAGTGACACCCTTCACATTAGGTGTCATCGGACTGAAGGGGTAAGGGTAGATGGCCAACCTACTTCCCTTGATGATGATTTTTTTTTACTACGCAAAAAAGAAGGAACCAAAGGATGATTGAAAAGTCTCCAGTCATCTCATAAGGATCGACCCTACGTATGACCATCACTCCGACTAAACGTTAAGGCCCGTATTCTCGTCGGGTAAGGAAGCTCCCTAACACCTGTTCCTTAGCGACTTATTTTTGGATATGGTTGGTTAATATCCTTTTGCACGTTATTAATGCACTGGATGGCGATAATGGAAGGATTTATATAACACAGAAGAGAACAAAAAAAACTGTCAAAAGCAAAATAAATCGCTTAAGAAACGGTGTTAGGGAGTTTCCTGACCCAGTGACAATCCGGACCCAAAACAGTAGTCAAAATAAGGATGTAGAGTCACTCACACGTACCGTCTGAGTCAATAGTTCCTTTACAGTATTCCAAAGCTACAGGGTGATTCAAAAACCAGGGTACATTGAGAAATACTATGATGCAAATGTTAAATATGGCTACAGTCAGTTGCAATGCACCTGTTTAGACGTTCCTCCCTGTGTCTTAAGAAGTTCGTAAGTGTCTTGGAAGTTACGATGTTTTGTGGCCGCCGTGATCCTCTCCTCTACGTAATATGACTTCTGAACCACCCTGTCATATCCTTAGTGGACATTAGGCTGGATAACAATGATCACGTTGGCTGGAGGAGTTTAAGTTGCTTGATGGAAGGCATTACGGGACAGGTTAAATAAAGGTTGTGGATGTGGGTCAGCTTAGGTCATGTATACAAATCGACCAAGGAGATGAAGATCAATTATGTACAGTCGAGGCTAAAAGTTTGCGTACTATTACAATATGGCTAATACACACTTAAGACAGGCCTACTACTTCCATCCCTGAAGAATTACATCAAAGAGAGACACATGTGGACAAAGAAACATACCAAGCCTCTCTCAGCTTCGGAATATTAGCCAGCGGAGGAGAGCAAGATGTATAGATGAGAAGATGAATAATAAGGCTAATTTTTTATATCTGTGGGCAAAGAAACATACCAAGCCTCTGTCAGCTTCTGAATATTAACCAGCAGAGGAGAGCAAGAGGCACAGAAGAGATGAAATATTAGGCGAACTTTTATCCCCGAGTTTATCAAATATCTTAAACACTCCTTCCAAGATCGTAACGCTTAATTCCTTCACTACAAAGGCGTGTTTCTCATTTCACTCTCCATCTTCAGACGATTTTATGAAGCCAAAGGAGGGATTTTTAAGGATTTTACTAACCCATAGGAGAGATTTTTAACTACGGAGTACAGCACTCATTAACCCCTTCAGAACAAAAGGTCCTTCCTATGTTGCATATAATCCCTTCGAGGCAGAAAAAATATATCAAAACAAGACATATGGAACTAAAAGGGTTACCTCAGTCAAAATTTCGCTCCATCAATTCAGAACTATGGACATTTAACTCCACAAAAATCAAAATAAAAGCATTCTGGGTCACTCAAAAAAATACCCTACAAAAAAAAAAAAAAAAAAAAATCGCGTCTCCTCGGCCGGCAATGATAAGTGTGCCAATCGTCCGCATGACACCAATTTTTGTGGGAATTTCGTCCACATGTTTACAATGCGATTATTTTGACTCCCACTGGTTTCCTCGTTGCCGGTGTGTGTTCGGGCGTGAAAACTGAACCTGCATGGCGCGTAAAATTCCCAGGTAAAAAAAAAAAATGTTATACACCGACATGGAACTCAGCCAAATGAGCCTCCAATTTTTCCGGAATTACACCCAAATGCTGGGCAAAACACGGGCAACGTTTCCAAGGCAGAAAAACAGGGATTTTAGATCATTAATAATCTCGTTTTTTCTTTTTCTTTTTCTTTGTGAACTGGAAATATCAGCCTCAAATGAATTAAAACAAGCAAAATTTCGCTGACAATCCACCACCAACATTATATCCTAAATTCCATATATATAGATTTTTATCCTTTATGATATTCCTTTGTTGTGCCCTTTATACTGCTATCACATACAAAATTCTCACTTTCTTTCTAATTACTTTCTTTTGGTGTTATTTTCTTGTGTGATTCATTTTCCTATCACGTATAAATTATTTTCGTGTTGCACCTCCATGGTCACAGCCGGAAGGAAGTGTCAGGGAACTTTTGATCATTATAGTGTAAACGGTAACAGCCAGTCCCATTTATCTTATTCCCTTCGATGTGTAGGGGCCCGTGGCTAGGCTCCCATGGTCGAATACTGTTAGTTAAATGACCAGCGCAATTCCTTAAGAGTTCTACTACTACTACTACTACTACTACCACTACTACTACTAATAATAATAATAATACTTAAACTCTTCAGGATCGAATCAACAGTATGAAAGGCCGCCAGTGCGATCGGGGCGTTCTGACCACTACACCACCTTACCAAATACCCAGCCCAAGTTACTTCCAGGAGACTAGCCTAAATGTAGCCTAACCGGATGCGAGAGAAAATCTTAAAATCTTAACTTACAGATGCTGAAACTTTAAGACGCTAGGTTTTCTTAAGAGACCCCCAC
>NC_137004.1:4671906-4699406 GCF_032717465.1 Coenobita brevimanus | reverse complement strand
AAGATTAATGATAGAGTGAATGAGAAGATGGAGACAAGCATAGGAGAGATTTAAAGATATGGAGGAGGAGGATGGGAACTGGAGAAAAGAGGAAAAATAGGAGAAAATACATGATACGAACACTGAATGATAAAAGGGTGTATGAGAAGACGGAGACATGGATGAGAAAAATTAAAATGAAAATTATGACCGCAGATTTGGAGTGTAAAGGATGAGGACGAGGAAAACAATGTGAGGAAAAGAGATCAAGAGAAAAACAGAAGAGAAAATGAGAGAAATAAAAAAAAAAAGAGAGAAGGGGCAAACAGTAGGAAAGAATATTATAAGAAAATATAGAAATAACAGGAAAGAAAAAGAGAAAACGGAGCAACGATCAGAGATAACACTATGAATATCAAGACATTATAGGAGAAAATAGGAGAAAACGAAGAAATAATATGATAACAGGGAAAACAGTATTAGGAGAGAAAGAGGAACGGTGGAAAGAATAGGAGGGAACAGGAGAAATCGAGAAGAAAAATGGAAGAAAATAGGAAAATGGAGAAACTGGGAGACGAAGAAGAGTTTACGAAAAAAAATCAAGGCAAGCTATATAATCAAACCAGTCATCATCATCACCACCATCAATATCACCATCATCATCATCATCATCACCCTAATTCAACACCATTTCGACAGGATAATTAGATCACCATTAAGAAAAAACACACCAAAATATGAGCCATTCCGACAGGTTCTAAAACAGGAAATAAAACACAGACAAGGAAAGGAGAATCTATTAACCCCTTCAGTTCAACGACGTACTTTTACTTCATTCATGCTCACACTAGACGATTTCCTTCAGCTTTAAATGGACCTCTGTTAGTGAGGGTGAAGATTAATATAATACTCCCTCGAGTTCGATAATCCTCTCTTAAGCTGAGTAAAATCGTCTGGCGCAAGAGTAGTAAATACGTCATTGGGCTGAAGGGATAAAGCCTAAAGAAGCAGAAAAGTAAAAACAAAAAAAACAGGAAAAATAAAGAGGATGCAGAGTTAAGACTTTTACACACACACACACACACACACACACACACACACACACACACACACACACACACACACACACACCAAAACAAAAGCAGGAGAATCTATTAAAGCTCAGGAACTACAAGAAAAAAAAAAAGAAAAAATGTGAGAGAGAGAGAGAGAGAGAGAGAGAGAGAGAGAGAGAGAGAGAAACCTATCATTAAAGTTTCTCATAAAAACGTAAGAAAACTAATCAGGAATAATAATACCTGGAGAAGACCCAAGATAAAATTGATATAAAAATGGGGATCCTAGCAAATAAAAAATGGGGGTCCTAACGATAAAAAATGGGGATCATAGCGATAAAAATGGGGATCATGGCGATAAAAATGGGTGCTTAGGGATAAAAATGGGGGTCGTAGCGATAAAAATGGGGATCATGGCGATAAAAATGGGTGCTTAGGGATAAAAATGGGTGCCTAGGGATAAAAATGGGTGCCTAGGGATAAAAATGGGTGCCTAGGGATAAAAATGGGGGTCGTAGCGATAGAAATGGGGGTCGTAGCGATAGAAATGGGGGTCCTAGCGATAGAAATGGGGGTCCTAGCGATAAAAATGGGGGTCGTTGCGATAAAAATGGGGGTCGTAGCGATAAAAATGGGGGTCGTAGTGATAAAAATGGGGGTCGTAGTGATAAAAATGGGGGTCGTAGTGATAAAAATGGGGGTCGTAGCGATAAAAATGGGGGTCGTAGTGATAAAAATGGGGGTCGTAGCGATAAAAATGGGGGTCGTAGTGATAAAAATGGGGGTCGTAGCGATAAAAATGGGGGTCGTTGCGATAAAAATGGGGGTCGTTGCGATAAAAATGGGAGTCGTAGCGATAGAAATGGGGGTCGTAGCGATAGAAATGGGGACCTAGCGATAAAAATGGCGGCCCAAGCGATAGAAATGGGTGTCCTAGCGATAATAGGGGAGGAAGAGGGGGTCCTAAAATGCGATGACCGGAGATGTTATGGAAATGGAAATCAACGCTTGAACGCTGAAGGTTATTTTCCATGCCGGGTGCCTGGAACGTACTGGAACCTGGAACGGATGTTGGGTGTGGTAGAGAGGGAGGGAAGGGAGAGAAGGAGGGGAGGGGAAAGAGGGAAAGGGAGAGCATGGGAGAGGAGGAAGAGACGGGGGAAAAGAAACAGGAGAGAAAGGAAGAGAAGGGAAGAAAGGAGACGATGGAAAGAGAAAAGGGGAGAAGGGTAGGAAGACAGAGGGAAAGGGGTAGAAAGGATGGAAGGAGAGGAGGGGAAAGGAGAGGGAGAGGTAGAGGAAGGGGGAGGTGAGAGGGGAGGGAGAAGGGAGAAGGAAAGGAGAAAAGGAAGAGACAAGAATAAGGGGGGAGGAGTGGGAGGAGAGAGGGAGATGATGGGTAGGTGAGGGGGAGAGGGAGGGAGAGAGGAGGGGACGGAGAGGGAATAAAGGAGGATTGGAGAAAAGAGAAATGGGATAGGGAGAGGGAGGGGGAAGTAGATAAGGAGGAAGGAAGGGTGAGAGAGAGAGAGAGAGAGAGAGAGAGAGAGAGTAATTGATTATGCCCATCGACTGAGAGGGTCATTAAGTCAGATAACCACAACGGGGTCAAGTTTCGAGGAGGGGAGATTCTGTGCCCCCCCCCTCTCTCTCTCTCTCTCTCTCTCTCTTATGTTGGAGGAGGAGCGAAAGGGAGAGGAGGAAGATGAGAAGGTGGGGAAACAGGAGAATGAGGAGGAGGAGGAGGAGGGGAATGAGAAGAGGAGGAAGAGGGAAAGGATAATGAAAAAGAAGAGAAGAAGGGGAAGGAGAAGGAAGAGGGGAAAGGGAAGGAGGAGGAGGAGGAGGAGGATTGGAGGGAGATGGGATGGGAAAGGAAGAGGAGGGGGAGGGGAGGGGAAAGGGAGAGAAAGGGGAAGGGATATGAAAGGTAAGGCAGATGAGGGGGAGGTAGATGACAGGGAAGGGAAAGGGAGCGGTGGGGGTAAGGATGAGGAAGGGAGGGGAAGGGAAAGGGGGAAGAGGGAGAGAAGGGTAAGGGAGGAGAGGAAGAGGTAGGGGATGGCAGAGCGACAGCAGGGGAAGGGGAGGGGAAAAGAAGATGAGGGGACAGATAAGATGCTCAGAAGAAATTTATTACGATGAGGCAGTGGTGGGGTGGCTGAGGTGAGACATAACCTGTAGAACGTGTCCAGGTAAATGCTTTGGGGACATTTTCGGAGGGGGCTTCGTAGTGCTCGTAATTTACGCTATTTCACCTTTTCTCACTTGTCTTTGCTTGCTACCTTTCCCATTCTGAGTGAGGCTTGGTATGTTTCTGTGGTGCATCAAAGACTATGATAATAAGGTGCGTCAGGGAGGAAAGTGACAGACATAGGAGGCTTTGTATGTTTCTCTGACTCTCTTTGGTATGATGGAGGAAATGGATACGCAGCAGACACAGTGTAATTGTACGTGAACTTTTGATTCTGCCTGTACAATTTATCATAACACTTATATTTGTTATAATGGAACAAAACTTGAGCGATGGGATGTCCCTCCTAAGGTAACTGAAATCTCAGTAAGCAGAAATGTAATTATCTGGTCGAGGCAGAAATTATACACCTAAAGCTTCTCACCATTTTGACAAGGGGTTCTTTCCTCCTACGTCACCCTGATAACGTCTATAGTTCCTTTATTTCATCTGACAGAACTGGGTCACTCACACAGCTTGAATACCCAGCCGTGTTGCATGAAATTCGAAGACCATTATTAACGAGGCTGAAAGTCAAAATCGACCAATCAGTATGACGACACCTGGCCATTAGCTGATATAAATAGCCTTGGGGATAATCGTCGGGTTAAAACAATCCCGTTATATTACGCTATTTACGCCAATTAAATCGAAACACTAAAATGTAAATATTATACATTACTGCATCCATTAATCCCCATGACCTACTTTGTGGATAAATTACTGTCATCTCGAAATAACTTAATTCAGCGTAGGGGATGAATTTTCGACCTATGGGAGATAAACCTCACCTTAACAAACCCTTTCACTGTTACAGATCTTTCCTAAGCTGAAAAAATTGTCCAGTGGCAGCAAAAAATAGTGAAAGTACCGGTGCATCATCAGTCTGAATTTATTAAGCCCGACTAAGAATCATTTTCAAAGGACGTCGGTGTAAAGGATCCTACTAAGAATACGTTTCCTGTTGTGGCTCAAGGTTCATCTAAAACGTGAACCCAGTGGACTCCAGGCTGAAGTTGCCCTGCTCCTGTAGCCTGCCATCTTCCTTTTGAGGGATAGGGAGTGAGCCGTGGGATGTTTGTATAACCGAGCACCGCAGTCACTCAGTCATATCAGTGCCACCACTTGAAGGCGTCCGTCTCCACCATCAAAAATGTCCCACACAGGCGGTTATAAGTTACATAACAGACACGCATGTTCACCTGCTTAGGTCTTCAAACACCTCTTTCTTACCTGTATTTTCACCTGCTTACTTGTATTGTATCTGTTTTCTTGCCTGTATATTCACCTGCTTACCTGTATTTCACCTGTTTTCTTACCTGTATATTCACCTGCTTACCTGTATTTCACCTGTTTTCTTACCTGTATATTCACCTGCTTACCTGTATTTTCACCTGTTTTCTTACCTGTATTTTCAACTGCCTACCTGGATTTTCACCTGTTTTCTTACCTGTATTTTCACCTGCTTACCTGGATTTTCACCTGTTTTCTTACCTGTATTTTCACGTGCTTACATGTATTTTCACCTGCTTAGGCCTTCAAGCACCTCTTTCTTACCTCTTTATTTCGGTACATGGAAAGCGGATAACATTCTCTTTCATGTCATGTTATTTTTACAAGCTGTGCGATAATGACTTTGAGGCTACACGAAATTACAGGCTTGGTGGTGAAAATAAATCGCTTAGGATGGGGCACTAGGTTAATCTCCTAAACCCACTAAAATAGAAAATAGAGGTTCGTATTATAGCTAGATTAGAATCATTTCAAGTACCTCTTTCTGAGCGATTTATTTTGCCACCTACAATATAGTACTTTGTTATAGGGTATACTACAGTGTTTTCCTTATACCGATACAAACCGGACTAATACTATAAAAGAATATATTAATTTACCAGATCCCGAAGACTCTTGCAAATTTACGATCAATTCCCTATTGTAACGCAGATTTGATACTACAGGAAGAAGGAGAGAAGTGGGAATATTCTGCGCTCTGCTTTAGGGTATTTGTCCTTTCTACAAAAAATAAGTATATAAATAAAATGTCTATTGTGGTAGGTGGGGGCGCTCACCATCCACTCACTCGCTGTAGTGCTGCTCTCGGGTGTCTGCCCTTTCCTCTCCTCTCTCCATTCCTTCCTTCCTCTTCTGTCTTTCTTTACTTCATTCTTTCCTCGTCCTTCTGCCTACGGGTGACTTTACACTCCCTCTTTTGTCTTTCTTTCTTTCATTCTTTCCTCTTCCTTCTGCCTATGGGTGACTCTACACTGAGTGACAAGCCTAATGGTTTCCTGTACACCAGGAAACCATTTACTACGCGGGTGGTAACCATATAACCAAATTATGGCACCTGGTGGTTTAGTGGGTAATTACAGCACTCCAATCGGATTGAGCCGGTGAAGGTTTATATCCAAAGGGTGGTTGGGGTTATTGCTCATGTAATGCCACTCAGGGATGACTGAGGCTGGTCACTCTCATCTTAAATGTCAGGACCAAATTGCCTAGCCCCGGGCTTCTACGCTTCTCATGGGGCAACGTAGAATTGGATGATGGATGGATGGATAAAATGTATATATAAAAACAAAGATCAGCCTAACCTACGATATCTTTTTCTTCTCGTAACCTTGATTAAATTCTGAGCCAAGAGCAAGAGACATGTAACGACTCTGTATTCTTATTCCTGCAAAATTAAGTCATATTTAAGACAGAATCAATCTTTAAAATTTTCGATCTTAAAAATTTTCGAGTATCGCACCCAAGATACAGAAATATACTGGTATGGAAGAGAATACGACTCCAAGGCCCACATTCTCGTCTCTTAAGGAAGCTCCCTAACACCTTCTCCTAAGCGATTTCTTTTCTGTATTGCACCTTACTGTCCTCTTCTGCGTTACAAGAATCCTTCCAATATCGCCATACTCTGCGTCAATAACGTACAAAAGGATATTAACCAGCAATATCCAAAAATAAATCGCTAAGGAAAAGGTGTTACGGAGCTTCCTAAACTGACAACACGACTCCAAGGCTTGTTGCTCTTCCTACCCCCTCCCCCACTCCACTCTAACTTCCCTTCCCCCACCACCATTCTGTAAATCCCCCCTCCCAACCCAACCCCCCTCCGTAAATCTCCCTCTTACTCCAACCCCACTTAGTAAATCCTTTCCCCCACCACCACCATCACCACTCCCTAACTCCCCCTCCCCCACCACCAACACTCCCTAATTCCCCCTCCCCCACTCCAACCCCACTCCCTAGCTCCCTCTCCCACTCCAGCTGTGAATTATTGGAGGTCATTAATCCCCCCACTGACCGGATTCCGACCGATCTGTCTTGGTCGGGGGGCAGAGAACCGACGCTGCTGTCCCGACGCCAGGAAACTATACCTCATCCCGACACACACCACCCCGACACACACCACCCCGACACACTCCATCCCGACACACACCAGCCCGACAAACACCAGCCCGACACACACCACCCCGACACACACCATCTTGACACACTCCATCCTGACACATTCCATCCCGACACACTTCATCCCGACATACTCCGTCCCGACACACACCATCCCGACACACACATCCCCGACACACACCATCCCAATATACTCCACCCCGACACACACCACACCGACACACACCAGCCCGACACACACCACACAAACACACACCAGCCCGACACACACCACACCGACACGCACCACCTTGACACACTCCATCCTGACACTTTCCATCCCGATACACACCACCCCGACACACACCATTCCGACACACTCCATCCCGACACACTCCATCCCGACACACACCACCCCGACACACAACATCCCGGTACACATCATCCCGGTACACACCATCCCGACACACACCTGCCCGACACACACTCCGTCCCGACACACACCATCCCGACATACTCCATCCCGACAGAGGCCAATTATTGCAGGAGAAAAAGGTGATTGCTTAGGGAGAGGTCTGAGGAGCTGAAGGTCTTACTTTCCTTCCACCTTCGGATATATTCTTCTTTCGTTATATGTTTTCTACCATCAAGCGATTTTACTCAACTTACGGCATGTCTCTCCTACGCTATACCTTGCTACGAACCTGTCAGTTATTCACGTCTTTGTTAACATAATCTTAGACTGCGTAAGTAAAACAGGTAAGTATTGTAGTGGTAAATTTGCACACCTGTAACACTCACCTGGAGCTCAGATTTACAGAAGACACTGAACCCATGTTTTAAGGGTTCTGAAAGGCAGCTGCTTCATTAGGCCTGAGAATACTACTTTCCCTTACTGGAGAAGCGACCCACTCCCACCCACTGCTTCATGCATGGGTTAAAGGTGTTTGGAATGCAGAGTGGAGGTGTGGAATGACTTTTGGAGTGTGGAATGAAGGTGTGGAAGGCTTTTGAGGTGTAGAGTGAAGGATTGGAAGGTTTTAGGAGCGTAGAGTGAAGGTGAAGAATGCTTTAGGGGAATAGAATGAAAGTGTTTGTGGCAAATTTTGTAATGGTTGTGTTTGTGAGAGTTTGTCATCCAGGGCACCTCAACAAGGTACACACACACACACACACACACACACACACACACACACACACACACACACACACACACACACACACAGCCCCTCCCCCAGCCCTCATCTCCTCCGCGGGCCACGAAAACATCTTCACCTCATTTGGCAATCACGCTCCCAACTTTCCTCCTCTCCCTCATCTCCCTTCATCTCTCTCTCTCTCTCTCTCTCTCTCTCTCTCTCTCTCTCTCTGCTCCAGTTTTCTCCCC
Source organism: Coenobita brevimanus (assembly GCF_032717465.1). Taxonomy (NCBI): domain Eukaryota; kingdom Metazoa; phylum Arthropoda; class Malacostraca; order Decapoda; family Coenobitidae; genus Coenobita; species Coenobita brevimanus. Next base: position 4,691,362 of record NC_137004.1, on the reverse strand, counting down.
CACCACCTTCTCCTCCTCCCCCTCCCCCTCCTCCTCCAGCTCAGCTCCCCCTCCTTATCTCTTCCTCCTCCAGTCTGTCTCCCTGTCATGTCCTCTCCTCTCGTCCAGTTGTGTCCCCTCGTCTTATTTCTCTTATCGTCTCTTTTATCTCCCATTTCTCTGACTCTCTTCTCTCTTACTGCTCATTCTCTTGGCTTACGCAACGCTAGAAGGTCTCTCTCTCTCTCTCTCTCTCTCTCTCTCTCTCTCTCTCTCTCTCGCTAGTCTTTACATTCTCCTTTATATATCACCAATATGTATGCCTGTCTGTCTCTCTTTTGTCTTGTCCTTGTTTATGTGCAACGATTCTCTCTCTCTCTCTCTCTCTCTCTCTCTCTCTCTCTCTCTCTCTCTCTCTCTCTCTCTATTTACCTATTACATTATCGCTTCTTGAGTCTCTTTTTTCACACTCTGGTTTCACTTATCCCTGGGGAGGTGACAGAAAGAATATTGGGCCATGAAAGATGATTTAAAAGATGGAGTTTGAATTTGGAAAAAAAAAAAATAGAGTTTGAAATATCGCAGGAATAAAAACTTCAGTCTATATTGTATTCTTTTTAATATGGTGGTGATTTTCTTCCTTCTCTAGCTTATTTTTCGTAGCTGAATGAAAAAAAAAGAAAATACTATCGCTCTACAGAACTTGCTCTCCATTACATTTATTAGTGACTTCCAGCATTTTAGTTAGGTGGTGGAGTGGTGGGTGGTGGCGACGATCATCCACTCATTTAATGTGGTGCTGCTTACTTCTTCCTTTCCTTCGCTTTTATCATTCTTTTGTGTGTGTGTGTGTGTGTGTGTGTGTGTGTGTGTGTGTGTGTGTGTGTGTGTGTGTGTGTGTGTGTGTGTGTGTGTGTGTGTGTGCGTGTGTGCGTGTATGTGTGTGTGTGTGTGTGTGTGTGTGTGTGTGTGTGTGTGTGTGTGTGTGTGTGTGTGTGTCTGCCTTCCTTCCTTCATGTTCCTCTTTCATGTTTCTTTTCTTTTCAGGTGGCTTTACAGTGAGTGACAAGCCTAATGGTTCCCTGTAAGCCATGAAAACCATTTACAACGCTGGGTACGTGTTCCCTACGTGTCAACAGATGGGTTGGAGGAGGGTTAGTGCCCCTCCCCGTAATACAACTAAAAGAGAAGCAGCCACCCCTCACAGGATTACGGCGTTAGGCTATAGATAGATAAATAGATCATTTGTCACAGCTCAGTATTCAAGATCGAGAGATGCCAGTTTTAGATCCAGTAAAAATGAACTGAGTGTAGGTCTCCCGCCTTAACTTGACCCAAATTTACGGTCTGTTGCTGCTTATTTCACGTAGCAGAGTGGCGGAGAAAGTGTTACGACTCTAAACCCTTTCTACGGCACTTCTTCGTGACTAGCATCATTTTCTAGTGTTAATATAATGTTACTGCTCCGCGCTGAAGGTGAACAGATGGCAGTTTTAGGCCAAGTTAGAGTGAAACGATTATAGGAAGGGATGCAAACTCACCCAACAACACAAGAGATGGGAGACTGTAGTGTATAATCACGAAAAAAAAAAAAGTATTGCTGATTAGATGCCTGACGATATACCGAATGTCCTAGGTGACGATATCCTGAATGTCCTACGTGACGATATCCTGAATGTCCTAGGTGACGAAATATCAAATGTCCCAAATGACGAGTATCACCAATATCCCAAGTGACGAAAATCCTGAATGTCCACGGCAGACGAATCCGTTATCACCAGAATTTACACATAATAACAAAGAGGAATGGTGAATGTGACAAACAGACGATGGACGATAGCCTCATGAGAGCAGATTTAAAAGCGTGAGGAAGAATCGGGGGGGCATTTTTCTATTTCCATTGTGTGTTGTGTCAAAATGCTTCGCGTCAAGTGTGTACTGATTAATAATGATGGAGTGAACGCCTGACCAAAAAGTACCGCGATACAGATTGGTCCATATGTGAAAATTTCTAAATGTGATAAACTTGCTAGTGAAAAAGGAACCTGGTATTCGAGAGAGAGAGAGAGAGAGAGAGAGAGAGAGTGTGTGTGTGTGTGTGTGTGTGTGTGTGTGTGTGTGTGTGTGTGTGTGTGTGTGTGTGTGTGTGTGTGAAAAGGTTAAGGTTATGGGAAGACGAGGGTTAGGAGGAATGATGAAGTCTTCACCTCTTTCACCTGTCCTCACCTGCGGGCATACAGTCACCAGGTACGGTAGTCTGTCCACTGCTTAACTAACCCTTGTCCCATATTTAGCTGTTAGGAAAGGTGGGGAGAGAGAGGATAAGGGGGAAGATTCTTAGAGGGCATATGACGATTCCTTTCTCCTCTGAATCATGTCCCCAAAGAGATCAAATAGCAGTGCTCTGGCTCTCACGTCACGTAAATGTAAGTAGTAGTAGTAGTAGTAGTAGTAGTAGTAGTACCGTAGTGGTTAACCCAATGTTTTAAATGTGAACCTAGTAGACTGGAGGCTGAATTCCCGCTCCTAAATCCACCATCTCTCTTTCAGGGGATTGGGAGAGTCGAAAGGTGTTTGCATGACCAGCTGACCATGCCGTCCACCTATTTCAGTGCCACTACGCGAAGGCCCCCCTCTCCAACACCAAAATAAAGGTAAACAATAGAGTATCAGTGAACACAAACATCATCAAATCTAATGGATGATGATGGCAGCCTAATCTTCACTCTCTTCTTTTCCTTAATCCCTATTATTTGCAGTATTTTTATTTGTCTTTCTTCTGCGTCTGTTTTTTATTTTTTATTTTTTTGCCTCTCCTTTTTGTCCAACAATTGTTTTCACATATATATGACTTCCTCCCATCCCCTCTCCCCCTTTCTATATGCCTCCCATTAATACTCCTCCTCCCTTGCACCTCCCTTTCTACATTCTCATCTCTGTACCCTCCCTCTCCATATTCCTCCTTTCTTCCTTTCCTTTCTACAGTATATCCTCTCTTCTATATTCCCCTCTGTTCTCCCTCTCTCTATACTTTCTCTAAATTCCCCTCTCTCTATTTCTCTCAACTCTCCCTCTCCATATACCTCCACTAAAATCCCTTCCTTTTTTTTTCCTTTTTTACTCCTCTCTCTATCCTCCTTTCCGTATTGCCCTTCTCTCTCTCTCTCTCTCTCTCTCTCTCTTTATTCCCTCTCTCTAGACCCTTCCGTGTCCCCTCTCTTAACCTGCCGTGACGTCGTTTAATCTCACCGTTTCCATCTCATTTCCTGCACAGTCACCCGTCTTTAGTCACCCCTCCCACAAGTCTCTCGTTTTCTATCCACTGCTTCCTCTCTCTTCCCTTTCTTTTTACTTTTTCTATCGCTAATCATCCGTCTGTCTGTCTATCTCTCTGTCTCCATTCTTCTCTCCCAGTTTCCTTACTTCCTCTTCCCTCCTTGTTATTCTCTTCATGTTTCTGCATTGGTATCCTCGCCTTTGACTGGGAAACTAATTCATGTTGGTTAAAAATACCTTACTCTTCAACAACCTCGTTTGCTTTCCTTCGTACTCCGTTTTACTACTCCTAACTACTCTCTCTCTCTCTCTCTCTCTCTCTCTCTCTCTCTCTCTCTCTCTCTCTCTCTCTCTCTCTCTCTCTCTCTCTCTCTCTCTCTCTCTCTCTCTCTCCTGAGGTTTTCATTAGGCCCTCCAAGCCGTCTTACAGGAAGGCTAATTTGCATATTCATCAGACAGCATCGCCCCTACACCTGTTTTGAGGCAAGGGAGAGAAAGGAGGGAGAGAGGGAGAGAAAAGGCAGGGAAAGAAGGGAGGGAAAAGGGAGAGAAAGGGTAGGAAAGGAGGATGGAAGAGGGAAAGAGTAGGAAAGGAGGAAGAAGGAGGGAAATGGAAATGAGAAAATGGAGAAAGTAAAAGGACGGAGGAGGAAGGAAACGGGCGATGAGGGATAGACAGGGAGAGAATAGGAGGGAAAGAAGGGAGGATGGAGAGGAGGGAAGGGGGAGGGGATGGGAGAGGTAGAGAAACGGAGGAAAAGGAGGGAGGGCGAAGGAAAGTAAGGAAGAGAAAAAGAAAGAGGCAAGGAAAGGTAAAGACGAGGGAGAAGGGAGAGGTGTGATGGGCAGGAAGGAAAAGGGAAAGGAATGGTGGGGAGAAAGAGGGACAGAAAGAGAGAGATGAGAGATAGAGAGGGAGGGAAGGGAGGAGAAATGAGGGAGAGAAAGAAGGGAAGAGAAGGAGAGAAAACAAGGGAGTGAGGGTAGGGAAGAGGGAGAGAATGTGAAGTATAGAGGGAAAGAAAATGAGAAAATAAGGGAGTGAGGACGGAAAAGAGAGGGAAGGTGCAGATGAACAGAGAGGAGGGAAAGGAGAGAAAAGGGAGAATAGGGAGAGAAACACCAAGACAGAAGAGGGAGAGGGGGAGTATGTGGGTGTGTAATATACTTTAGCGCCCGGTTTGTACATGCCAAAGTCTTGTTTTGGAGGGAATATTAGGTCAGAATCAACTTTGACCAATTTTAACATCACTCGATTACAAAGGGCTTCGTCGAAACTGAAAATCAACGGATCGTGTGTTTATGCTTCACCTCATCATGCTTTTCTGTGTTTACCTTACCATCCATGCGACCAACGTTAGAACAGTGTAGTTTGAGCTTTTTACTTTACCACGGGAGGCCATAAGTAATCCTGAAAGCCGATACGCTGTTTACATTTACAACTGATATCTCGAGTGCACTAAAAACTAACCTACATTAAGATTGAACTTCGTACTGACTCTCTATGGTCGTGAAAAGTGGCATAAACACGATAATCAAAATACAACACCAAGATTAGTAAAAAAAATAGACTTAAAATACTATAAAGACGGGATTCTGATGTATGCTTATAACACCTGTATGAAGAGAGAAGGTGCAAAGAAGAAAGCATATGAAAGGACATACTACCACTGAGACCTTTCAATATCTGTAATGGTAAATAAGGGAAGGAAAAGGAAAGTGAGGGCAGAACGGGGGAAAAAGGGTAAAGAAAAAAATAGAGGATGAAGTGGAAGGAGAAACAAAGGAAGGAGGGAACGAATGACAAAAGGGAAAAAGTGGAGATGAAATATTAAGGGGAAAGAGTATGTAGGAGAGAGGATATGAGGGAGTGTGGCGTGGGAGGGATGGTTGAAAATAGTGGAAAAATGTGAGGTGCATTTTTACAGCTTTTATACAGGCGTGTTTATGGGGCTGAGTTCATAGGTATGTTTATTAAGGTATTCATAAAGAGTGTCTTATGGAGGTGTATATAAGGTGTGTTTACTATACAGTGATGTGTTTCTACAGGTGTGTATAAAGGTGTGATTATAGAGGTGTTTGTGAGGTGTGTTTACAGAGCTGTGTGTGTTATAGAGCTGTGTGTTTATAGATGTTTATAGTGCTCTGTGTGTATATATGTGTGTGTTGAAGTGTGTTACGTGATTGCCTTTATGGAGAAAAAGCTGAGAATATGGATAGTCTGGCTGTTGAGTGTTGGTGCTTTGAATGTTGAGTGAATGTGGATGAATGATGAGTGAGCGTGCATGAAGGTGTGAATGTGAATGAATGCTGAGTGAATGATGATGAATGTTGAGTGAATGTGGAAGAATGGTGAGTGAATGTGGATGAATGTTGAGTGAATGTGAATGAATGTTGAGTGAATGTGGAAGAATGGTGAGTGAATGTGGATGAATGTTGAGTGAATGTGGATGAATGCTGAGTGAACGGATGATGATGATGAGTAAGATGATGATGATGATGATGATGATGATTATAATGATTAGGACGATAATGATGATGATGATGATGATGATGATGATGATGATGATGATGATGATGATGATGACGATGGACGTGGACAAGCCGTGGGTAGTAAACAATTAATGAAAGGAAAACTGTAACTATTTTTAAACAGGGCGCGAAGGAGAGAGAGAGAGAGAGAGAGAGAGAGAGAGAGAGAGGACAGGTGGGAGAGAAAACTTTAAGGAGGGGAAAAAAGGGAGTATTTATAGAGATGAAGTTACTGAGGGAGGAAGGGGCAAAAAATTGTGTGTGTGTGTGTGTGTGTGTGTGTGTGTGTGTGTGTGTGTGTGTGTGTGTGTGTGTGTGTGTGTGTGTGTGTGTGTGTGTGTGTGTGTGTGTGTGTGTGTGTGTGATTTAAGATAGGGAGGCGTTGGGTGATTTGGATGGAGGGGGAGAGGGATAGCGAAAACGAGGTAGAGAGATAAGGAAGTTTGAAGGTGTGTCGTGGGAAGAGGCGTCGTTACTTAGTAGGGACGAAAAGGCCTTGAGAGAGAGAGAGAGAGAGAGTTGAAGGGGATATGGGAAAGATGGAGAGGAAAGAATGAAGTATCAAGGCAAGGACAGAATAGAGGGTAAGAAAGTAAGGAATGAAGGAAGCGAGAAGATGAAGGAAGGCCGGAAGGGAAGGAGTTAGGAGATGAAGAAGGAAGAGAGATAAGAGACTGTTGAAGGGAAGGGAAGGGATGGGAGATATAAGGAAGAGATTAGGGAAGATATCTAAGGAATATAAGGAAGGGGTGAAGAGAAGAAGAAAAGGGGCAGGGGAGGGAAGAAAATAAAAGAAGAAGTAGAAGGTAAAGAGAAGGGGAAAGGATGGATGGTGAAGAGGAAAGAGGGAATGGGAAACGGAAGACCAGAAGAGGAAGAAGGATGAAGAGAAATGGAAAAGGAAGTAAGATAAGAAAAGGAAGGAAAGAAATAAGAATAGGTGGAAGGGAAGAATGAGAAAAAGAGTAGATTGGCAAAAAGGAGAGAGTGGATGGATAAAGTTGGGAAGCAAGGGGAGGGGGGTTGAGCTGTAAAAGGGTTAATGGGTAGGGTATGAGAGAGAGAGAGAGAGAGAGAGAGAGAGAGAGAGAGAGGGAGAGAGAGTCACGTGATGTTACGGCAGGTGCGATGGACAGGTGTGTTTTGTCTCCTCCCAATACCCCAATCTGTCCCTCACTTCCCTCCTCAAATCTCCTTCAATCCCTCCATCATTCCCTCCCTCCCCTCCTCAAATTTCCTCCACCTCCTCCATGTTTCCCTTCCTCCTCTCCTTCAACTTTCCTTCATACCCTCCATTTTTCACTCAGATTTTTCCTCTTCCCTTCCTCCCTTTCATTTTCCTCCTCCCTCATTACTTCACCTTTGTTTTCCTCCTAAATCTCGCCTTCCTCCCTTTCCTCCTCCAGTATCTCTCTTTCTCGCTCCTTCCTCATCTTCCATCTCTCTCTTCATTATCCTTTTCCTCCTTCCATACCTCCCCCTCCCTCCTTCTTCTCCTCCCATCTTTCTCCCTCTCTCCTACCCCTCCTTCCTTCCCTCTCAAGTCTCCCTCTTCCTACCCCCTTCCCTTCCACCCATATTTCAGTCCCTCACTCCTTCTCTTCCTTCCATCTCCCTGATCCTCCCCCCTTTCTCTCTTCCCACTTCTTTGCCTCCTCCTCCTCCTCCTCCTCTTCCTCCTCCTCTTCCTCCCGTCTCTATATCCTCTCCTACTCCTAATTTCCGCAGCTCCATCTTCAATGTCCTCTTTTTCCTCCTCCAACTCAGTACCTCTTTCTTTTCCTTCCTTTTGTTAATATTACTCCAGTCCCTCCCTTCCTCCCCCCCTTCCTCCTTCATTCCACTTTCCTTCTCCAATCCCTCTTTTTTCACCTCCCTTCTGTGTCTTTCATTTCGTCAAATTTTCCTCCAATCCCTCCCTTCCCCCAGTTTCCTACCTCAATCCCTCTCTCGTTCCCTCCCTTCTGTCTTTCCTTTTGCCGGTATTCCTTCAGTCCCTCCTTCCTTCCTCTTTCCCTCCACTTTCCTTCCCCAATCTCTCAGTCGTTCCCTCCCTTCTGTCTTTCCTTTGCCAGTATCCCTTCAGTCCTTCCTTCCTTCCTCCCTCCCTCCACCTTCCTTCCCCAATCCCTCTGTCCTTCCCTCCCTCCTGTGTCTTTCCCCCGGTAGACGGTGTGTGTGTCAGAGAGATTAGGCGCTCAAACGCGTGTCTTGTATAGAATCCCGTGTGTGTGGAGAGGGATACAGGGTATGAGAGGGGTGGCTTTATAGCGGCTTTATATATCACCTTTCCTCTGTGTGTGTGTGTGTGTGTGTGTGTGTGTGTGTGTGTGTGTGTGTGTGTGTGTGTGTGTGCATTTTTCTCTCATATTCTTTGTCAATGTCTCTTCTGTGTGTATTCCTCTCTCTCTCTCTCTCTCTCTCTCTCTCTCTCTCTCTCTCTCTCTCTCCTGCCTGCTTTGGTGTCAGTAACTTCATCACAGTCAACATAAACTCCCTCATGCCGCTGGGAGAACTCTAGATCAACACACTGAACCGCCTTCATTACCCACCCACCCACACGCACACCCACACGCACACCCACACCCACATTTACATACACTTAATGCAAGGGATGTGTGCCGGCAAGGACAACAAAGACCAGAAGGCAATAAAAACAACGAAGACAAAAAAGCCAAAATAAAGACGGAGGAAATAAAAACAGTAAAGACAGACAAACATTATCTCTCTCAGTCAAACGCTATACGCATTTTACCTTAACCTGGCCCAGATTTTCGTCCTTTTGCATCTTATTTCACGAAGCTCTGTGGCAGAAAGAGACCAATCTACCGCTCTGCATGCTTTCCGTAGCACTTCTTCGTGACTAGAACTAATTCGAGTATTAAATCTATTAAACCATCTACACTGAGTGACAAGCCAAACGGTTTCCTGTACACCAGGAAACCATTTACTACGCTGGGTGGTAACCATATAACCAAATTACGGCGCCTGGTGGTTTACTGGGTAATTAAGGTGTTCCAATCGGATTCAGCCGGTGAAGGTTTATATCCAAGGGATAGTTGGGGTTGACTGCTCATGTAATGTCACTCAGGGATGAGTGAGGCTGGTCACTCATCGTAAATGTCAGGGCCAACTTGCCTAGCCTAGGGCTCCTACGTTCCTCATGGGACACCATAGGATTGGATGACGGATGGATGGATGGATGGATAGTAGTAATAATAATATAATAATAATAATAATAATAATAATAATAACAGCCTTCATCAACCCGTCAATACCACAGAACTTTCCAGTAATGAGTAAAACTGTCAGGAGAGAGAGAGAGAGAGAGAGAGAATAAAATATAAAATACGTGACTAGACTCAAAGGCTTAAAAATACTACGAATATGCAAACTTTATTCCCGACACAATAAAGCAGAAAGTGAATGCCGGCTCACGCGTGGAAATTTGCATATGCCCAAAATAAGCAACACAGTACTTCAATTCTGCGCTAAGATATTCCCAAGCAGAGCAAAATTGTCTGCTTTAGCCTCAATGGAATGCTCTTGTAAGTCTGTGTCTGCGCGAGGTAAAAAGGTCTTTCATTTTAACTTGGCAAAGGATTTTTTCTTTCTTTTTGCAGATTATACCACGTAGCTTTGTGACTGAAAAAAAAAAGATAATGCAGTGGGTCCATATCTCTTTCACAGCACTTCTTCGTGATTAGCACCGTATTCTAGTGTTAATATATCGTTACAACTCGGCACACAAGATGCAGAATTGGCAATTTTAGGCCAGATTAAGGTGAAGTGAGTATAGTAGGATTTATTATAAACCCTTTCTTTCTTTACTTTAGGGTCAGTGAAACGCTAAAAGTCAACGTCACTGGACAAGGTCAAATAAATAAATAAATAAATAAATATATATATATGTGTGTGTGTGTGTGTGTGTGTGTGTGTGTGTGTGTGTGTGTGTGTGTGTGTGTGTGTGTGTGTGCGTGTGTGTGTGTGTGTGTGTGTGTTCATCTGATTCTGACCAAATTTGGCTCCAGTGTTAAGGGTAAGGCAAGAATGAAGTACGTTGAATTTGAGAGCAATTGGTCAAAGGTCAAGGGCACGGGGCAAGGTCAAGTGTTCGATTCAGACTATTAGGTGAGCGAAGGGACTGCACTCTCTTGGTTGTCGTCGTTGTCGTCCTCCTCTTCCTCATGCTTCTCCTCTTCCTACTCCTCCTCCTCTTCTTGCTCCTTCTCCTCTTCCTCCTCCTCTTTTTTTAATTACAAGCCTATTCTACATCATCATCATCATCATCATCATCCCACACCCGTACAATGGAGAGAAAAAAAGGTCTCTCCCAGCTTTCTTCACTCTGACCATCTGGTTGTCCGCCTGTTTCAACCCAGCTCACCACATCCGCACACTCCACCTAATTCTCCAACAAGATTTCCTGTCCACCTGAGTCTCACCTTCTCAGGCGCCTCCAAAACACGAAATGCATCGAAGGTGTTCTTTCTCGCAGAGCCCCAGGGATAAACGGCATAGTCGCAGGAAAGAAGTAGGGAATGGTATATAAACAGGTGTGTGTGTGTGTGTGTGTGTGTGTGTGTGTGTGTGTGTGTGTGTGTGTGTGTGTGTGTGTGTGTGTGTGTGTGTGTGTGTGTGAGGCCCATTTCACTTGCCTGATAGTTTTCCCTTTTCCAGATTCTTCTCGCTGTATGAATTAGTGGGAAAAATTGATGACGGTGATGATGATGATGATGATGATGATGATCTTTCCCTATTGTTCTTCTCTTAACTTGTTTCTGATTGTCTCTTCTTTTCTGTCCGTCTTTCTCTTTTCTCATCATTGTAAGTCTGTCTCTCTCTCAGTCTGTCTGCCTGTTCGTATTTGATTCTGCGTATCTTTGTCTTTCTGGTGTCTGTCTATCTGTCTCTGTCTGTCTGTTTCTGTCTGTATCTGTCTTCGTCTGTCTGTCTATCTGTCCGTCTGTGTCTGTGTTAAGCCTGTGTTTGTGTCTGCAGGTGTCTGTATAAGCGTCTGTGTGTCTGCTTCCCTGTGAGTCTGTGTGTATGTTTGTTTGTGTGTTTGGCTGTCTGATTGTCTGTGTGAGTATGTTTTCATCTGTTTTTGTTTATATCTATCTATCTATCTACCTATCTATCTATCTGTTTGTCTCCACCAACTAAGTCATCCATCCAATAAAAACATGTCCCCAAAATATTAACATTACCAACCACCAAAAAGCCATATATATTTATTGACTTTGTAGCCTGACCCGGGATGGAAATAGTTTGAGAAGTGTCAGAGGGTTATCTTGTTATGGTGGGCCACAACTCTATTCTTGCATTCATTATCTATGTAAATTTTGGCCGGGCGGAGGAGAGGGAGAGGAGACTGTGGGAGGAGGAGGAAGGAAGGACCGTGAAGGAGAAAGAGGATGAGGAGACTGAAGGAGGAGGAGGAGGGAGAGAGGGAAGAAGGACAGTCGAGGAGGAGGAGGAGGAGGAGGAGAAGGAGGAGGAGGAGGAGGTGTGTGTGTAGGTAGGAGGACGGGAGACAGAGCAGGAAGAGAATGGATATATCAAAAAGAAAGGGAAAGGAGAAGAGAAAGAACATAGGAGACGAGAAGGAGGAGGGGGAAGTGACGGATGAAGAAGAGGAAGGACATGGGGTAGAAAGTGAGCAGTAAAGACGGAAAGAATAAATGAAAAGAGAGAGAGAGAGAGAGAGAGAGAGAGAGAGAGAGAGAGAGACTCCACCAGGTAAAGAAGTTCCACCTCCACATCTCGGGTGCGGACTCAGTACATATATTTTTTTTTACTGCTGTGGAACCTTTTCCTTCTTTTCTTTTCTTTTTTTTAATAATCCAGTTACTATTGGAGGATCATATTGAGCTTAAAAACCAGTCTAGCTGACTAGCTTACAAATAATCCTTGTTCAGATGGGGATAGCTATGAACAAACTGCCTCCATGTCACTGTCCTTTGCCGTCAAGATGCCCTTTCTCCAACTCATATAGTTTTCTCTTATATACCTCTCCACCTTATACCTGGACCACCATTCCCTTCCACTTCAATATATTTACATCTTGTTAATAAATTCCTCTCTTTATTCTCTCCACACGGCCAAACCATATCACAGTACTCCTAACACTTTCCACTCCACATAGTCCCACCCTCTCTTAGACACTTCATTGCTGCTCCTCTCAAACTTAACATGTGTCTCTCAAAAGTCCAAGCTTCATTCCGTACGTAAGAGTGGGAATCTAAATACAGTACTGTCCTGCAACGACCTCTTTACTTCCTTGCTCATTTCCTCATTCCTTGTCATTGCAATCAACGTATCTGCAACTTCCCTTTCTTTTTCAACACCTCCTTGCACTTTATCCTCCAAACGTCTCTTCCTGCTCATCATACTTACTCCATATCTGAAGGCACTCAACTTTCTCCACTCGCTTTTGAATTTCGTTTCTCACACTTCCACACTCATTCATCAAACGTAGCACATCCCACTCCTCTCCACTCAACAGAAATGAATCATGAGCAAACAACGGCATAATCAATTTTCACAACCAGCCCCCTCTCCCTAGGGACAGACATCCACTGCCCTATCTGTGTTTCCTTTACACTATCGTCCATTTATACATATACTGAACAGCCAAGGAAACGTAATAGTTAATAAAAAATGCATGTTTCCTTACCTCTTACTTGAGTATTGGCAAAATTAATCCCATGTTGGTTCGTGCATATGGATGTCAGATTGTCTAAACGTGGCGACAGGTATGTAAAAAAATAAGAACTTTTTATTTTTCCTTCTGAAACTGAATCGTCTGAGTTCACGCGAAAACCATACATATCCAGCTCAGTGTAAATGATGCTATTCTAACTTTTTCTAATCACTACACTGCTTCAGATATTTTGCCCTTAACATGGGACAAAATTCATCATTCTTCCCTCTCTCAGAATCTTTATCAATGGGTAAAATGCAGAAAGGATCTCTTGCCTTTGCATCATTTTCTTCTTTGTGATCTTGTGTGTGGGGGGGAGGGTGGGGGGAGGGGGCTGTGGAGGCAGAGAATACGAAACTGGGTCTGTTGTTTTCTGCAGGATTTTACAATTCCATTCTGTCACAGGAGATATTCAGTGTTCGCTCCAACAATTCTGAAAGACCTGAGCATGTTTCCCTCGGGGCGAAAATACGCTCTCGTGTTCCTGAGTGATTCACCACGACTCATACTTTGTTCTGTACCTCGATATCCGCTGGAGGGATCGGAATGACATTATGCGGAATGTTGGCACGTGGAAAAAGAATTGCCTGAGGCGTGGGACGGAAAAAGAGTCTGTTTATCTTATATATATATATATATATATATATATATATATATATATATATATATATATATATATATATATATATATATATATATATATATATATATATCGTCAATTCCCTACCTACCATCCTGAGTATACTAAGAATGTTTCTTCAGTCACCTACCTACTTTATCTAATTAAAATCTCGCAAATTCCTTCTTTCATCTCTACCTACTTTCCTAAATACATTTTTCGATTCGCCTACCTACATACTTACCTGCCTACCTTCCGACCTTATAGAACATAAAATCTTAATTTGTTCCTCCGCTTCCGCTTAACAACAAACGTACCAACAAGACCTCACCGGAAACAGAATCTCGTATAATTACTTCCATTACGTACCTTATTATGCACTCCTACGTCGCTTGGGTCCCTTCGAAGTCACCCTCCGGGCTCACTGCAAGTCACACAGCTCTTGATTCGACTCCCAAGATTCCTGTTCTCTTCACACGCGCACAAACACTGAAAAACATACGATTAACCATCACACAAACTACCCCGGAGAGAAGAACCAGTCACACTACCCCAAAACAGAGCCTCATAGCCGTCAAGCGCTTCCTGGTAAGTTTCCATTAACTCCTCAACTTATTCACCAAAGTACTAAAATTGATGCGGTCATCGCCTTTCTTGTCTCTCTACTCACATTGTTATACCCTCAATACAGTTTACATTAAGTCAGCCTAAAGCAACCAAGGATTAGTTCATAAAAAATGTGTTTGATATACATTGATGGAAACTCACACAAGTCTCGCATCTCACCCCGCCCGTCGCTCCCCTCCCTGGCTACGTTGCCAGATGTCAACGGTAGCTAATAACAACGCTAAAACGACACCTCAAGCGTTAATTGCAGTGAACAGTAACAGTAAATATTTCGGCTCATTAGTCCTTCAAGTGGCAACGTGAAGAGATAGAATAAACAGTACAATCGTGAGGAGCACTTAATTAGGCCAGAACTTAATTTTTTTCGGCAACCTTTCTCCACGCACTCATCTCTCCCCCACTCCACCCGAAAACCCGCCCCTCCTTACCTCTCTCCATCCCTCACCACATTCTCTACCTCTCCCCCCACCACCCCTTCCCTATCTCACTCCCCACCTGCCTCCTCCCCTCAACAATAACTCTTCTTATGAAACTGGAGATTCCGATGAAGTCTGTATAAATATGTAGCATCATTAACTGTGATTAATAAACATGGAATAAATTTGCATCCTACGTCCTCCACCACATTCTATCTCCTCCACATCCTATTTCCATCACAGCCCACCTCCACCACATTTCTCCACCGCAACATATCTTCACCATAACCTCATCATCACCACAGCCTATCTCCACTACAACCCATCACCACATTCTACCTCCACCACAACCCAGCTCTGCCTCATCCTATCTCCTCGCCCTAATCCTATCTCCTCCAACACACCCTATCTCCACCACAAGTTATCTAATCCATCACAGTCTCTCTCTCTCTCTCTCTCTCTCTCTCTCTCTCTCTCTCTCTCTCTCTCTCTCTCTCAGACAGGGCGTCAACACCACACACACATTCAGCCGGGGGGGCCTTTGACGTGTTATGTTCACCTGCGTGTGTGTGTGTGTGTGTGTGTGTGTGTGTGTGTGTGTGTGTGTGTGTGTGTGTGTGTGTGTGTGTGTGTGCGTGCGTGCGTGCGTGTGTGTGTGTGTGTGTGTGTGTGTGTGTGTGTGTGAGAGAGAGAGAGAGAGAGAGAGAGAGAGAGAGAGAGAGAGAGAGAGAGAAAGGGGGGGGGTGGAGTCAGCATGTGTAAGTGTTTATGCGAATTTATGGACATACTGTAACAACGTATACTGTACACACACACCTGCATGTGTGCACGAACAAGAATGAATGCATATGTGTGTGTGTGTGTGTGTGTGTGTGTGTGTGTGTGTGTGTGTATGAATTTGTGTAATTACTTTATGTTTGTATGTATGCATGTGTTTCTCTATATATGTACAGTATGTATGTATCTAAGCTTATAGTTATGTATGTGAATGTGTGTGCATATACTGTATGTGCTGCATGTATGAACCTATGCATATATCCGTGTGTGTGCATGTGTGTGTGTGTGTGTGTGTGTGTGTGTGTGTGTGTGTGTGTGTGTGTGTGTGTGTGTGTGTGTGTGTGTGTGTGTGTGTGTGTGTGTGTGTGTGTGTGTGTGTGTGTGTGTGTGTGTGTGTGAAGGCGAACAGGACCGTCACTAGCAGGTGTTGTTGTTGTGGTGCTGGTGACTGCAGCAGGGGTGTGGGGAAGGGAAGGGGGGAAGGGGAAGAAAGGAAGAGAAGGGAGAGGGAAGGGGAGAAACAGGAAGAGGGGAGGTTTAGGTAGGGAAGGGGAAAGGGGAAGAGGTGAGGGGAGAGTAGGAAGGGGAGGGTATAAAGAGGAGAGTGAGGGACAGAGGAGTAAAAGGGAAGGGAGAAATAAGTGTTGGGGGAGAATGAGGAAGGGAGGGAGGGAGGGAGGGAGGGAGGCGGGAAGTTAAAAGAGAAGGGGGAAAGTTCAGGGGAAAAGAGTAAGAGAAGGAGGGGGGAAGGGGAGAAGAGACAAGCGTGGGACAGAAGGAAAAAGGAGAAATGGAAGGAGGCTGGGGAGATAAAGGGGAGGTGTAGGGATGGGAAGAGGGGGAGGGGTGGTGAGGAAAAAACTTATAATTAATGCCTATCTACAGCACAAAGGATTAGTAAGGCAGATGTTTTGCTAAGGTCTGATTTTCCCCTAGAATAAAACACTGAGCAGTCAAATGTATATCCAGGTCCCTATTGTACCGCTGGCTGAACAGGGACATAGGGGGAACAAACTTCGTCCAGGAGTCTGACCGGCCTGAGAGTCGAGCCCGAGAAGAGAGGAGAGGACGTGGGAAGAAGAGGGTGAGGAAAGGTGAGGGAAGAAGAGGGTGAGGAAAGGTGAGGGAAGGAGAGGGTGAGGAAAGGTGAGGGAAGGACAGGGTGAGGAAAGGTGAGGGAAGGAGAGGGGGAGGAAAGGTGAGGGAAGGAGAGAGGGAGAGATAAGATGACGCGAAAATGATGATGGAAAGAGGGTATTTAGTGATAAGATGGGGATCGAAGCGGAGGAAGAGGAAAAGGAGGAAGAGGAGGAGGGTAGAAGAAGAAGAAAAAGGTGAGGAGGAGGAGGAAGGGAAGCACGAGGAGAGGGTGATGGAGGAGAAGGATCAGAAGAGGAGAAAGGGAGGATTAGAAGAGGAAGGAGGAGGAGGACTGGAAAAGGAAGGAAGAGGAGAAGGATTAGGAGGAGGAAAGGGGAAAGTAGGAGGAGGAGTAGAGGAGGAGCAAGGAGGAGGAGTAGAGGGGGAGGAAGGAGGAGGAAGAAGAGAAGGTAAGGAGAAGTGTAGATATGGGAGGGATCGGTGAAAGGAAAGCAGAGAAAAAAACCAAAACAAAGAAGAGAGCGATTTAATTCTGCACTGTCAGCACGAAGACATGATTTTCCTCCTCCTCCTCCCCCTCATCATCATCATCATCATTATCATCATCAATATTAATTCCAGAAGTATCATTATCACCATCATAGCCACAATCATCATCGTCTTTGTTACTCTTATCACCACCACCATCATCACAATCATCATCATCATCATCATCATCCTGTTTCTCAATACAATAAATGAACTGAGATGAGCGCTAAAACAGAACAAGGAAAAGAGAGAGAGAGAGAGAGAGAGAGAGAGAGAGAGAGAGGAGAGATTCAAGCGGCAAAGGAGACTTCACGGTACCGCTTCCTCAGTTATATATATTTTTATCGTCTTGTCAGTTATCATTTATATTATCGACAAAGTTGGCATCAATAACAAACAAGAAATAAGGTGTAATGAGCAAAATAAATCGCTCAGGAAGAGGTGTTAGGATATTTCCATGGCAACCTCGCACATGACTCAGAGGCTTCAGGGAGGCAGTGAAAAGATCCATTAATCCATCTATTCGTTACTGAGGCTTCCTCTTCAGAAAAGCCTGGAAAAATTACTACTCCTTTTACGAACTCTCAAAACAGAGTAAACACACACACACACACACACACACACACACACACACACACACACACACACACACACACACACACACACACACAAAATCCATCAAAATAACTTACCGTCAATAAAAGCTTTGAAAATTCTCAATATTCCTCTGAGAAGATGAGTTTCCGAATTAAAATATTTCCTAATCTGATGACGGATAATACACCCACAGGCAAGAAGGACTGCTATACTCTTTTTACCCTAACTTGGCCTAAAATTTCCATCCCTTTATCTTTAATGCTGAGCTGTATCAATAGATTAATGACAGAAAATGATACCTGTCACGAAGAAGTGCTATGGAGAGGATGTAGAATTGTAGCATTTTCTTTTCTTTTTTTCTTTTTTTAGCCACTGAGGTACGTGAAATATGCAGCATCAGGATGAAAATCTAGGCCAAGTTTGAGTAGAAACAGAAAAATGAGTGCAATACCCACGCCCTTCAAATCGTCAAAAGGGCCTGTCGCTTCTACAAAATTTAGTTCGAAAGTTAAAAAAAAAAATAATAATAATAATCTTGCCATGTGACCCTGACCAAAGATTTTTCCCTGTGACCTTGACCTTTGACCTGGTCGTAAAATCGAACCCCTTCTCCTTGCCCAATCCTTAACCCTTTTACGAAGTCTGGTCTTGGCTTGAAAGTTTATGCTAACCTTGTCATGTAACCTTTGGCCTCTTGTTCTGACCCTCAACCCTGCAGCCAAGTTTGGTCGAAATCCGATCAAACTTGTCTAAGAGATTTTGTTCATTCACAGACACCTATGGATTGACCTTTGACCTTGCCCTGTGACCTTGACCTCCGAGTGTTCTCAAAATTAATTAACTTCGTTTTCGCCTCGCACACTACCTTTTACCCAAGTCTTATACAAGTAGGATTAAAACTTTCTCTAATTGATTTTGAAGATAAATTTCACTTTAAACTTAGTGTAATTACAAAAAAATAAAAATGGGCTGACCCTTAACACACACACACACACACACACACACACACACACACACACACACACACACACACACACACACACACACACACACGACAGGCTGGGAGAACGGAAATGGTAAGAGGCAGGGACGAAAAGGGAGACTAAAGAAAGGGAGAAGCGATACCCACACGGCCAGGGGTTGAGGCCTGACTTTGCACTCATGTTATAGCAGCACGTAATTTGTTTGTTTTTTTTTTTTTTTACTCTATTGGCCAAACGTCGCTTTTTCACACGCCTGGTTTACGGTCTGTTTTTTCCTCTGTTTTAGCGCTGGCTGTGTTTGGGAAGCCTTATTGATGGTACAGTGGCCTCCGTAACATCTTTTCCTTAGTCATTTATTTTGCCTGGTGCATCTAAAAATAATATTAGACTGAAATGGGTAATATTAACACATTTATCTGTGACACACACGAGGATGCTAAGGTGCAACAGGGAAAATAAATCGCTGAGGAAAAGGCGTTGCAAAAGCTTAAAAACCGACTAATTTTATCCAAAGCCCGGCATAGGTCAACTCCTTCCCACTTTGTCCCTGTTCCTCTCTCTCTCTCTCTCTCTCTCTCTCTCTCTCTCTCTTTCTCTCTCTGTTTTCCGTCTCAGACCTCGTGAAGGCAAAACGGAGTGAGGCATTTGTCACCCACTTCTCGTTCTTCCTCTCCCCCTTCCTTCTCGTTCTCTCACTTCCTCCTCCCATTTTCCATCCTTCTCTCTCTCTTCTTCCTTTCCCCCCATCTGTCTCACTTTTCTCTTCCTCCTTCCTCTTCTTCCTGCTTTCCTCTGTTCAGCATCATCTTTATCGTAATTCCTTTCTCTTACCTTCCTTATTCTTCTTCTTTCCTTTTTCCAGTATCCTCCTCCTCCTCCTCCTATTCTTCTTCTTCTTCTTCTTCCTCCTTCTCCTCCTCCTCCTCCTCTTCTTCCTCCTCCCCCGCCTCCTTCCCACATAAATCTCCTCCCACGACTTCCTCTTTTCACCTGATATCCTCTTGTCTGGTTTTATCCTTCACACCCTGTTTCTTCCTCTTTAATTGTATTCTTCCTCTTTATTTGTAGTCTTCCTCTTTAAATGCACTTTCCCTTTATTACTCTTTATTTGTAGCTTTCCTCTTACTGCTCTTATTATCAACGTCCTCTTCCTTTGCTGTTTATAATATTCTGTTTATTTTACTTGATAACATTCATCCACTTCTTTTTTCGTTAATATTCTTCCTTAATTATCGTCTTCCTCCTCCTCCTCCTCCGCCTCCTCCTTTTGTGGTAATATTCTTCCTCCATTTCGTCTTCCATTTCTTATTTCTCT